>NC_056441.1:73003052-73023052 GCF_018296145.1 Oncorhynchus tshawytscha
CTGAGAGACGTGAAAATCCTCTAGCGCCGCAGAGAGACCCAAGCTCCCGCATCACTGAAGAAAATCTGGGAGATATGTCATGCCTTCGAGTTTCACATGACCCCAGGCGCCACTACACTTTACACTACCGTCACCCCTCCTACCTCTTCACCCACTCTCCCCTACTGAACGCGAGCTGAGAGCTCGGAATGGCTAAGGCATCCCCGGCATTCATCCCCACACAGGCGGGTGAAGATCATGGCACTCTTGTGTTTCACATGCACGGAAACACACACATATCCATTTTGTAAAATAACGAGGACATGCCCGGTGTTTTACTGACAAGCCATGGGCTAATCTGGCACAGTCTAGTGAACAGAAAGCAAGGTGCCGAGGTTGCCATTACTCAGTTTAAAATCCGAGACTCACTTGTGACATCCACTGTCGTTTCTGTTCAACTATTCCTTTACCATAAACTCTCTATAGTGACGACAGGACTATGAAGCATTCTCAACTCAGAAAATTAAACGAAAACATCAGCAGCACCGGCAGTAGGCTATATATTAATTGAGTAATTGGCATTCCGCGTATCTGCTCGGTGTATTGAACTCCCGATCTTCTCCAAAACTGCAGATGTAACGGGTGTGAAACGGCTAGCTAGTTAGCGGTGGTGCGCGCTAAATAGCGTTTCAATCGGTGAAGTCACTTGCTCTGAGACCTTGAAGTAGTGGTTCCTCTTGCTCTGCAAGGGCCACGGCTTTTGTGGAGCGATGGGTAACGATGCTTTGAGGGTGACTGTTGATGTGTGCAGAGGGTCCCTGGTTCGCGCCCGGCGAGGGGACGGTCTAAAGTTATACTTGTTACACAGACGCAATGCCAAGGGTTTCATACGAGATCTCGCTGTCGAACTGGAATTTATTTACAACTACTGCCCTTATTTTACGAACAATTAAATTGAGAAAATATTATATTCAAGTTCAATCTGCCAAAATAAACTAGGATGGCCCAATGGGTTGCCAAACAGGTGCCAGAATGACGTGCATATAGCGACAGGGAGACACAGCAATGCCCTACTACAGGCTTTAACACTTGACAGCTTTAGTACAGTTCCTTTGAACTGAATACGCTGATATCACAAAAACAAACGTACGCGCGCACACTGGCTACATGCACACATACACGCAAGAATAGGCTTCCATAGCTACAAAGCTATTGGCATCAGTGACATGTAGTCTAATAATAACAGTGTTCCTTCATCCGTGACAACGCCCCTTGTTTTCTCACAGATGAGCAGCTTTTCCATAGAAATAGGATGCAAATCGAGTCCCTCTTCTCTAACATACTACGCTGTGTGTGTGTACTGCGTGTATGTGCTGAGCTCGCCTCCTCGCGACCCTATGCCTGTGTACTTCCAAAACGGTTGCTGAACTTTCCACTAAAGGAGCATTGCTATAGGAACCGATCACCAAGGAGCAATTTCTCGCAGGAAACGTGGATCTGTGATTCATAGATGACGTCACATGCACACGGATGGCCACGGATGGTTTTTACTCCTAGTTTCAATTTAGCTATACATTCATATGTTCCTCTGGAAGACTAACGCCTCAAATGCGTTCTATAGGTTTCAGAGGCGACACTGTCTACAAACAGATTCGACATCTATATTGCTTGTTGAACGTGGAGAGAGGACGAGCCGGCACGCGTGCACCAGCGGAGCTTCTGTATGGCAATGGGCACGCTGGCACGGCTCTGCGACAGTGCCTGTAGGGTCACCAAGCGGCAAACAATCATAATGGCCCTGACCGTTCTATTCCATCGCCGAGATATTCAATAGAGCGGTGTAGAGAGAAGAGAGGAGAGAGAGGAATATTTTGGCGGTGCTAATAATCTCCTCGTTACTGCAGCCACGCGCTGGCTCATTGCGACATCCAGATGGTGCGCGCTGATCGATACAATGAGATGAGACGGATTCATCATTAGCTTTGAGTGAATTATTCCAGCAACCTGCTAAATTCTATTTACTTCTCTATCGCCTGCATAAGACTGTCAATAGAGAGAGATAGCATGGACTAAATGAGATAGGCATATAGAATCTGTGAGCAGGTTCATTGCGTAATTGTTTCCACCTCTAGATAGGCCTATACCTATAATTGTTTAGGTATTGCCTAATCAATCGTGGCGGTCAATAAATAATATAATATTCATAAATGGATTTTATATTGTAGATATGTGATAGTAGAGTAGTGGCCTGAGGGAACACACGTAAGGTGCTGTTAAAAGTATTGTGATAATATTTTAAATTGTATATAATTGCCTTAATGTTGCTGGACCCCCAGGAACAGTAGCTGCTAATGGGGATCCTTAATAAATACAAATAAATCGTTACAGAGAGCTACTCCGAAAAGAACAAATGGATGGGGGGCAGCACCAGCTCATGCTCAATCAAACCAACCCAATGTCAACGTGGCACTGCGGCCAACCATCCATTTGTACAAAGCCAGTCAGTCAGAAGTGCTGAAGCCTACACAGTAATTTGAGACTGCAGCATTGGCGGCCGAACCGCTGCCGACCCTATCGTCCAACTCTCCTAAGTAGATCTGTTTAATTGCATTTAGGCCAAGGAAAAAAGGCATTACACTCAGTGCCATTGAGATTCCCAGTTGAAAGCTGCATTAGAAATTAATTGCTAATTACTTTGAATTACTTCATATAATAATTAGAAAACTAACTGGTGAACATTTACTGAAAACCAAAATGGAGGACCCAAAGCGGAATCACTCGTTCACGACTTGGACGGCTTAGTTAATTAGGTAATTATTAAACCAAAAAAGGCTGAGAAAATAATGTTTTGCTTCACATCACGAATTTCTATTGACTTCGAAGAGAATTCAATTCAGAGCTAGGCTACTGTCCGTTTTGATTATCTGGGTTCCCCTGCGGTCTATTATGGGCGATCCCATTGCATTAGACAGAATATAAACTACACATAAACGAGTAACACGGGGGTTTATGTAATAGACATATTCCAGATAGGCTACTGCGGTTAAAACATAAAAACATATTGGTGACACAAATGTTCCGTTCAGAACTGCTGCTTTAGGCTGATGGAATATGATGTAAACCAGGGTCGCAACTTTGGTTTTAGAAGTGGGGGGGGACCTAATTATTATTATTTATTTTTTTAATTATCCAGTCAGATAAACACTCCAACCAGCCTACCAGACCGCTCGGAGGCATCCACGTGATCCTAAAGCACACCGTTGCCTCGTTTTGAATCACATTCCAATGATAAAACTGGTGGGGACAGAAATGCAATTTCAGAATGTGGGGGACATGTCCCCATCTCTAGTGAAAGTTGCGCCCCTGATGTAAACGAACCCAGTATAACAGCGATGAACAATGATGTTCCGCCTCATGTAGCGCGTTATTGAGTAAACAGTATAGGCCTAATCAATAAGCATTCCTCCAGTGAAAACATCTCCTGTGACAGAGGGTTGCGCTTGAATGCACAGTGTATGATAGCTGTAGCTGGGCGACAGGTCCAGGGGACTCGGAGGTGTCACGTCACTATCTGTGACAATCAGCACCTCGCAGTGGTCTAGTGTACCTAGGGGCGCGTGGAGAATGAGTCTGTGAGCCAAGCAGATCCGGGTGTTTCCGAAGAGCGCCAGTTTGCTTCGCTCCAGTCCACGCGCAACGTAGGACCGTCGACTGCCACTGTCACTGTCAAAGGGAGAGAACGTATAGGTGAACTGCAAATCAACTTGCCAAGCATGCCTCGAGAGGGACTCAGGAGCCACTGCAGGGGCTAACCCAGAGGGAGTGTTTAGAATGCTCAGCGGGCCATACGTGGTATTTCAATGTAGTGTCCCTTAGATAAGGCCGATTATTAACCCCAGTTAGTACCTATTTAGAATAGTAACGCAAACAGGGTGCCCTTGAATTGAGATACCACAGGGGGCTATCCGAGGGGGGCTATCCGAGGGGGGCTCTCGTCGTGCCACGCCATGCTCTTATGTCGTTTGTATTTTTTTCAACACAGACTAAAGCTATAAGAACGACAGAGTAGAGGGGGCCAGTTATCATCCCTGCTAATCAAATAAAGCAGAGAATATAATATGCCATCTCTTTATGAAAATACACATTTTGTTTTCCACCTGGCTGCATGCACTTCAACCGCCCTCCATTATGAGTGCCAAGGCACTAACCAATAGGCACAAAGGGAAAAAGACTATGGGCACGTCGTGCTCTAGCGAGCTCATATGGCACCATCCCTTCAGCCACCTTCCTCAGGCTGGAATTGGCACTGAACAAAACCTAATTGAACAACACCCCAGAGAAATAGACCGAATTGGCCTTGTTGTTTCATAGTACACAATCTCACACTCATTCATGCAAATATGTACAAAAACTATTTCAGCAGATTTTGTGCGTTTTTGTGTGGCTTAATTCGTGTGAAAATACACACATTTCTTGTGCGACTTCATTCATAGGGGAAAAAAAACATTTTTGGGAGGGCAAACTTTGGGAACAATCTTTTTAAAGTTATTGGAGCAATGCATTTTGGGCAATGGTGTTCTACACTGCCTTTTTTTGTGTCTCACATTTAGTTATATAAAAAACAAACGTGTTAACTGCCCAATATTGTTAATCAACCCAGGTTGTCAAAATACACCAAAATACTTAGTAGCCTTACTTGTATTAATGCCAATGTTGTTTTCTTTGCCTGTTCCCGCTTAATACTTTGGGTTACTGATGCTATGTCGGATTTTATGAGGGTTACCAGATTGGACCAAAAAAATCATTTTTTTTTTTGTGGTATCGATGAAGGTATTTGATTTGGGAATAGTGATACATTTTCATGATGGAAAATGTATTAATAATAAATATGGGGAAACAGAAGACCTGCGGAAAAAATCTGTTTGGTTTAAATTCCCCTGGTGCAACTGCATGGTATTTGAACCTACAACAGGCCTGGATTATGATCAATTAATCGATATCAATGCTGTTAAACAGGTTAATGTAAAATAATGAATTATGTTGGCTTACACTTATTGCACTTCCAAGGCAGTTTCATGATGATTATTACGGTTGTGTCAATCATGTTATATACTGAGGAAATTGAAACAAAGCATATGCCAGCATTGTAGGACTACTGCCTCTGCCCAGAGGCCTACTGGGCTTTCATGTCAACGGCCGTGAGAGCTCACTTTGCCACGTATGAGCCCTGGTTAGAGTCCCTGTTGCAGCTTTCACTTTCTTCCGCTACACTGGTGGCAGTGTTGGGATCACATCCAGCTCACGTCTAGTTATGTGATCTAGTAGTGGAAAGCGCTCTGTTTTTTAACACTGTGTTGGGTTTAATTACATAGATATATCTAGTGAACAATGGATAAGCAACCATGGATAAGCAACAATGGGCATGACAGATAGAAGTAGTCACTACAGGTGTGATCAAGCCTTACATCCAAGTTGCCTGAAGCTGAATGGAAAGTGCTATGCCCTGACCAGTTATTCAGAAGAAAATCCCCTGTGACTGTCTAATTTACATAGGTTAACTTACCAGTGTGGAGCCAAAACAAATACATTATACGCATTTACAAACTACCTGTTTAAAGTCTTATTACAACCATGGGGTTCTTTTGTTACTGAAGCTTATATGTCAAATAACCTGACAATGATCCACATCATATAGGTAGACAAATAATGTAAGTGTGTTGTGCAGCAAACACAACTATCCTTTTTTGTAGGATGCAAACCAGTAATATCAATCACTGTTGCTCCATCCTGTTCTGATCTAATGAGATGGATGTGGGATTTTCTACGGCCTAGAATACAGGCCTTTCCCAGTCATGAAGGACGAAGCTAGGCCCTTCTGGATTCTCATTGGCGATCACTGAACTCAAGTTAGGGGTTATATGTCAGACTCTCCTATACCACTTTGCCCAACATGTTATACCCCATAGGTTGTAAATAAACCCTATTAAAGTGATATAACTTGCATCATTATTATAGGGCTGTGAAACCCATAGTCTAATGGCTTTAGACTGAGTATTTCTCACCATTAATTTACGGATAGCAATTTCCATTTTATAACAGGTAGTGTCCATTTATTTACAGTAGTGTGTTGATTAATTATTGCTTTTTTCAGTGGAAATACAGAATATGTATAACAATACCAAATATACCAAAAGCTGAATCAAGCAGAGATTTACAACTATTTAACCATGTTAATCATTACTGAAACATGCAAACTACAAACATTTAACCAGTTAAAGATTCTAAATTCATGACAACTAGAAAAAAATATTTTATTAAAAGTAATTCATACAAAAGTCAAAAGTTGGCTATAACATGAGTACAAACAAAGTGTGTGTGTGTGTGTGTGTGTGTGTGTGTGTGTGTGTGTGTGTGTGTGTGTGTGTGTGTGTGTGTGTGTGTGTGTGTGTGTGTGTGTGTGTGAGAGTGAGAGAGTGAGAGAGTGAGAGAGTGAGAGAGTGAGAGAGAGAGAGAGAGTGAGAGAGAGAGAGAGCATCTTGGCCATGTTCTGTTATAATCTCCACCCGGCACAGCCAGAAGAGGACTGGCCACCTCACATAGCCTGGTTCCTCTCTAGGTTTCTTCCTAGGTTTTGGCCTTTCTAGAGAGTTTTTCCTAGCCACCGTGCTTCTACACCTGCATTGCTTGCTGTTTGGGGTTTTAGGCTGGGTTTCTGTACAGCACTTTGAGATATCAGCTGATGTACGAAGGGCTATATAAATCAATTTGATTTGATTTGATTTGTGTGTGTGTATTCTAATTCCCCATCATAAAAATGTATCCCCATTCCCCAATCAAATAACTTAATCGATACCACACAAAAAAAATACAAAAAATCGTTTTTTTTCTCCAATTTCTCCAACCCTCATCAAATTTGACATAGCCTTGTATAAAATGCATTATGAAAGAAAATGTGTAATGTAGGCTCCACAAAAAATGTATTTTCCTATGAATGAGGTCGCACAAAAATGTGTCTATTCACACAAAACATGCAAGAAATCTGATTAAATACTTTTTGTACATATTTGCACGAATTGAGTGTGAGATTGTGTTGTTCATAAACGCTTGCGTCATTACTTTGCACAGTGGTGGTCCCTCTTAGGTAATAGTTTCCATCAGTTGTTCCAATACAAAAACGATAAATATTGTAGTTCATTCTATTTGTCAAACTTATCTCTGAAGGAGGGACCAAGGTTGCAAAGCAGAAGCACGGAAATGCCCTACAGGTGTTTCAGCACGTGGACAGCTTCTACTCTGCAGTGCACTGTGTGATCGCTGTTTTCAATTGATAGCTTGTGGAGCTGAGTGCAATGTGACTAGATAATCAGCTATGCAAGTGCCATTTAGTAGTATATTACAAAAACATGTCTCTCCTGGTAATCAGAGTGGGTCTATATTGTCAAAACGTAAGTTCTCTTTTGCTCTCCTCTCAAGAAAACCGTGTTTAGTTACAGCAGGTGAAAATAACAACTCTTTGCTCGATTAGTCGCCGGCACCCATCTCTGCTATTGAGGCCAGTATAACTGACCTCATCACTCACGAGCTGAAGTTGCTCGCGCCAGGAGGATTCAATATCTGCCATTTAATTGGATGTATTGAGATCAAATGCCTCTGGGTGTTTTGTATCTTGGAATCCATCGCTCGCTCGCTAATTAATGTATTGTTCAGAGGGGTTATGGATGCACGCGCTGTTTTGTAAATTAGATTCATGGAAGGGGCTTGGAAGGCGTTGGTTTGTCATTTGAGCCGGTGGCCGCTGGCTCCCTTTTGATGTGTGTTGATTTCCTACCCTCACACACACAGATTGATGTGGGGTAGACGAGCCATGCACTGCGCCCTCTGTTACCCCCATGGATCACACAGAGAGACCCACACACCTCACTTCCTGTTTCTATGACGACGGAATGACTTGATGCTGAGGTCTTGTTGGTGAGAATTAGCAAACCAATAAACACAAATAGCCTACCAACCGGCACCACGGTCGATCTAAATGCCAATATTTACATGTCTAATACCTGCCAAGTAAACAAGGATTTTCACTTGCATTTGGATTGACAAATGGATCAGGTTATGACCTTTAAAAAAAAGAAAATCACAGTAGTCTCCCCACAACACAAACAACATGTAGGCCCTAATGTAGCCTGATTATATAAGACATAAAACAACAGATGAATCAATCAGTCAAAGTCAAAACCGCATCCCTATGCGATCATGTCTCATAGCAATCTCGAGGATTCTATAAAGGCTTAAATCCCTGGTCCACAGAGCAGTGCAATGAAGACCAATCTGTAAAAAAAAATATATATATATATATATATAGCTAGGACAAAATAAAATAAAAACAGATTCAAAAGCCTATGCAACCTAGAGAAAACAAATTACGAACGGTTGGCGGGGGGGGTATGATTTGGAGAGTTGTAATCTTATAGGCCTAGCCTATGATTTTTGTCGATTGTCTTTGCAAATTGAATGGTTTACGTCGTCAGATTGTGCAACAGTTTCTCTGCTGCCACGCGTATCGAGAGAGAGCGGATCACCAGGAAATTAGAGGCTCGCGGACATCCGTCATCTGTGCATACATTTTTTATTTGCTCTAGGCTATATCTTTTATATTTCATGTATGCTTTTTTTCGCCATTTAGGCGGAGATATTAGTGTATTCTCGCTGTGCATCAAAGTGCCTCGCTCTCTGTCGTTGTCGTGGAAACAAGAGCTAGACCATGGCGGTGCGACTCCTGTCTTCCATGCTCACTGAAATACTTAAGAGGAAATCAACATAATTATGTCAAGGCCAGCTGCATTGTGATATAGTTATAATGGGCAAACAGGTGGGTCTTGTCGTGTAGCCTACAGCAACGACAGGTCTGTGTAGACTATTACTGGGGTGACACTGACAGCCATGCACGGCACACAACGTTACAAAGACAGAAAGCTTGAAGCAGCCCATCTAATTCAGTATTATGAACAGCAATATGATTACATTGACATGTTACAGTCCTGACAAGTGCTGATAGGCGGTCTGACGATGATAGCACAGTACCCTACAAGCCATAAGCATCATCAAGTGTCTGAAGGGGCGATGACTTGATAGGCAATTAGAGGGCCTGGCTTCCAGATTTATAGGCATATCAAATAAATAATCCCTGGCTTGTTTATATTACTAACAATATTGTATTTCGCTTGCTGTGGGTGATAAGCGACTGCGTTTGTGTGTGTGTGTGTGTGCGCGCGCGCATTACATGGATGCGTGCACTGATGGATGGATGTGGGGTGGTGTGATTTATCGCTAGTGTAAGGCCCCATCAAATTAATCACGTTTCCAGGACCGAGCGAATGAGATATCGGTGGGAAACACCAATGAAGAGGAGATGAAAAGGAACGTTAACTAGACGGACAGACACTGAGACAGACAGGGGGATCTTGTAAACAACCAGCGGGAGAACAAGACAACTGCGGTGTAACCAAGGAAGCTTGTTTCTCATTATACCCTGATGAAGACAGCTTGTCTGTCGAAACGTTATTAGGTTATTCAATTATTGCATCTGAGCTCCTAGAGTGCGGCTCTCCTTTTCTTTTTCTATCTTGTCTCTCGGGAACAGCAAATCAGTCTGTGGGCTATGTAGCTCATGCCCCAACACAGTGATATATTTAAATTGTGCATTTCCGGACGAGGCTAGCCCCCTATTTCTTGAAAATGAGTAATTACAGCATAGTCAATTCAACGGTCTTATGATGTGTGACGGCTATAAAGCCATGTCTGTGGGAATTACTATTCGAATAGCCCAGATTACATGAAGACAGAACGCGTAGATAAGAGCAATATGCTGTTTTACCTTGCAGCTAAACTGGGTCAACGCAGTCAAAACCATTGTGCCGGCCGGAAGAGTCTTGTCATTCAAACATAAAACCTTTAGCTCCGCATCCTTCAACAGCAGAAAAATCACTTCACTCTCTCCTGACTAGCGCGCTCACCAAAAAGCTATACGAGATCAGCTCTCGCGGCATCTCGATGCCAACCCTCACTCCCTCTTCATCTCCTGCAGCTCCTCCAGAAGAAAGCCCCAGTGCTTCCCTATACTCAACAGATTGACTATTATAAACAGATTTCTGGTATATCTAGAAATCTCTAAACTCAAAAATGAAAACAAAGTTTTATACAGTCCAGTTCAATAAACAAACGACTTATTGCACCTCTTAAATATCCCGTGCACAGGACTCTACAACTCACACCATTCGTTGTATGCAAAAATCAGGCGGTCTGGGACGTGCTTTTAGGATCAAAACCAAATTAAAGAACTCTTACCAACTGACGTTTTGGAACCAATAAAGACGATTTTCGCTTCTCACACGAGTAGCTTAATTATCCTACACCTGTTTTCATTCTGCAACAAAAGACCTGAGCGTACCTTATAGATCTGAAGTCTCTCCTGTCTCTCCCCGGAGTCTTCTCAGGGTTCCGCAAGGATACGGCGTGCTGCTCACAACCCTCGAGTGACACCGAGCGCTGGGAAAAGTCCAACCCGTTCTTCCAAGTTTTCACTTGCTTTTTGTTAATGCTTGGTTGCTTGTGAGTTCTGTATGTTCTATATGGCTTCTGTGTAGTCTTTGCGCGGTTTTACCATTACAATATTAATATCCAGTGTATTCTATCTGCCTGTAGCCAAACCTTGCCCCTCTCTCCCTACGTCACTGAGGGAAGGATCGATGCCGGCGTTTCAGCACCACCGCGGCTGGACAGCGCACGTCTGCTTGGGCTCTGAGGCCGCGGCAGCAGTATTGGCTTCACGCTCCGCTGCTGGGGGTTCCCCCTCGTTGTCACACTCTAGTGAAATCCACACACCAGCACGGGGTCGTCCCGCGTTCTTCGTGTAGCTCTAGCCTAGTAGCGTCACTCGGCCTTGGCTAGCAGAGGAGTTGCAGGTTGCATTGGTACAAAAATCCCACGCGAAAACGGTTTTATACACCAGGCCGAGCTTCCACCTCCCTTTTCGCTCTACTTGAAGTGGAAAGATATCTGATTGGAGGATGTCACGGTGTAAGGACCAGCCTATTTCATAAAGGGTGAGGGGCTAGAAGTGGAGAGAGAATTAACTCGGGATTGATGTTCTCAATTAAAAGTTGCATTTCTCAGCAGATGCGATTTCAGTGAGGGCCTCTGATAGCCCACTGAGATAACGTATTGCAATTTATTAAACTCAACGCATTGATCTAATTCAACTCCTGTGGGTAGGGTCTAGTTAAAGATGCAAGGCGTGATTAAAACGTTACAAGCTTTTAAAGATGAAAGCTTAAAATTGCCTTCCTTCAAAATGCAACACTTCCCCAAAACGCAGTCTTTTCATGAAAGAATCCGGAATCAGGAGTACATTTAGGTTATTATCCTATTTGTGCCGATATCTTACCGACAAGAACCTCCCTACCCCTTCCTTCGTTATTCAGTGTGTGAAAAGACCTCGGTCTACGGCCAGCTGGAATGTGGTAAAGACCGTACATTGACATGGTTAGGCTATCAACCAATCACATTTATTTATAAAGCCCTTTTTTACAACAGCAGTTGTCACAAAGTGCTTATACAGAAACCGTACCTAAAACCCCAGAGAGCAACGCAGATGTAGAAGCTCTTGGCTGGGAAAAACTCCCCAGAAAGGGCTTTATTGGGGCTTTATTGCCTCGCCTATAGACCCTACTTAGCCTTGTTTTATACTCGGCAACGGGATGTACAGCGCATTCGGAAAGGATTCAGACCCCTTGACTTTTTCCACATTGTGTTACTTTACATCCTTATTCTAAAATGGATTCAATAAATGTCCTCATCAATCTACACACAATACGCCATAATGACAAAGCAAAGGGTTTTTGTTGCAAAAAAGAAAAAACATAAACACCTTATTTATATACAGTACCAAAAGTTTGGAGTGTGTAAAGGTTGGCTACTTTGAAGAATCTAATATCTGAACACTTTTTTGGTTACTACATGATTCCATATGTGTTATTTCATACTTTTGATGTCTTCACTTATTATTCTACAATGTAGAAAAGAGTCAAAATAAAGAAAACCCTTGAATGAGTAGGTGTTTAAAAACTTTTGACTGGTACTATTTGTATTCAGACCTTTTGCTATGAGACTTGAAATTGGGCAGAGGTGCATCCTGTTTCCATTGATCCTTGAGATGTTTCTTCAACTTGATTGGAGTCCACCTGTGGTAAATTCAATTGATTAGACATTATTTGTAAAGGCACACACCTGTCTATATGAGGTACCATAGTTGACTGTGCCTGTCAGAGCAAAAACCAAGCCACGGGGTGAAAGGAATTGCACAGAGACAGGATTGTGTCGAGGCACATATCTGGGGAAGGGTACCAAAACATTTCTGCAGTATTAAAGGTCCCCAAGAACACAGTGGCCTCCATCATTTTTAAAACCAAGACTCTTCCTAGAGCTTGGCCAAACTGAGTAATCAGGGGGGAAGGGCTTTGGTCAAAGAAGTGTCCAAGCAGCCAATGGTCACTCTGACAGAGCTCCAGAGTTCCTCTGTGGAGAGGGGAGAACCTTCCAGAAGGACAACCATCTCTGCATCATTCCACCAATCAGGCCTTTATGGTAGAGTGGCCAGATGGAAGCCACTCCTCAGTAAAAAGGCACATGACAGCCCAATTGGAGTTTGCCAAAAGGCACCTAATGGACTCTCAGACCATGAGAAACAAGATTCTCTGGTCTGATGAAGCAAAGATTGAACTCTTTGGCCTGAAAGCCAAGTGTCACGTCTGGAGGAAACCTGGGACCACCCATTCGGTGAAGCATGGTGGTGGCAGCATTGTGCTGTGAGGATGTTTTTCAGTGTCAGGGACTGGGAGACTAGTCAGGATTGAGGGAAAGATGATCAGAGCAAAGTACAGAGAGATCTTTGATGGCAACCTGCTCTAGACCTCTCAGGACCTCAGACTGGTGAAAAGGTTCCCCTTCCAACAGGACAATGACCCTAAGCACACAGCCAAGACAACGCAGCAGTGGCTTTGGGACAAGTTTCTGAATGTCCTTGAGTGGCCCAGCCAGAGCCTGGACTTGTACCCAATTGATGAGAGGGACAAACGATTTAATACATATTAGAATAAGGCTGTAACGTGCAGCTCTGACCAGGGATCTAATGGGGTGGAAAATACCAAGTAAAAGTAACCTAAATGCGTGGTGTTTCAATGGAAATTAGAAAATAACGCAGTGAGGCGCCATAACCTTTGAATCGGGACTATTTCAGGACCATGGACAGAGGTTAACGTGAAGTAACAGGCCCACGCCATTTGTAAGGCCAGTGATTTAATCAGGCCTGGCCTGAGTAATGAGGAAACTCCATATGTGGTATTATATTCTATTGGACAGAAGTATTGATGTGAGACGTCATGCATGGCAGGAAGGGAGGATACAGTAATGGTCTTTCGCTCTGTCTCTCTAATATAGGGCCTACTAATTTTATCTTCTTCCTCTCTCACGCACATACACACACCATTTGCAGGGGCATTTGGAAAGCTTTGCTGGAGGGGGTCTAATAGATGAATCAGGATCGCTAAAACAACAGCAGCAGGTGCAAGGCTGGCCTAATTAGGCATTGCGCTGTGATGGTCTACCTCTGCCCTTCTCGCCCTGCGAGCGAGGAAACATTTGGGGTCATTTATAAAAATCACTAACTCTAGCCAAGGGAAACGTGTCTCAGAGTCACTATGGGTGGCCAATGCGATGCTGCTGTAGTTCAAATGTGGACCGGTGGGATTGAGCTAAGAGCCGCCAAAATAGGTCTACATACTCAGATTCCATCTGTGGCTAGCTAAAGTGCATTCGGGAAGTATTCAGACCCCTTGACTTTTTTCACATTTTGTTACGTGACAGCCGTATTTTGAAAATGGAAAAATCCAATCTACACACAATACCCCATTATGACAAAGCGAAAACAGGTTTTTGGAAATTTTTGCAAATCTATTTAAAAATTAAAAATAAACTTATTTACATAAGTATTCAGACCCTTTGCTATGAGACTCAAATTGAGCTCAGGTGCATCCTGTTTCCATTTATCATCCTTGAGATGTTTCTACAACTTGATTGGAGTCCACCTGTGGTAAATTCAAACCATGAGGTCAAAGGAATTGTCCGTAGAGCACCGAGACAGGATTGTGTTGAGGAAAGTACAAAAGCATTTCTGCAGCATTGAAGGTCCCCAAGAACACAGTAGTCTCCATCATTCTTAAATGGAAGAAATTTGGAACCACCAAGACTCTTCCTAGAGCTGGCCGCCCGGCCAAAGTGAGCAATCAGGGGAGAAGGGCCTTGATCAGAGAAGTGTCCAAGAACCTGATGGTCACTCTGACAGAACTCCAGAGTTCCTCTGTGGAGAGGGGAGAACCTTCCAGAAAGACAACCATCTCTTCAGCACTCCACCAATCAGGCCTTTATGGTAGTGGCCAGATGGAAGCCACTCCTCAGTAAAAGGCACATGACAGCCTGCTTGGATTTTGCCAAAAGGCACCTAAAGACTCTCAGACCATGAGAAACAAAACTATCTGGTCTGATGAAACCAAGATTGAACTCTTTGGCCTGAATGCCAGGTGTCTAGTCTGGAGGAAACCTGGCACCATTCCTACAGTGAAGCATGGTGTTGGCAGCATCATGCTGTGGGGATGTTTTTCAGTGGCAGGGACTGGGAGACAAGTCAGGATCGAGGCAAAGATGGAACGGAGCAAAGTACAGATGACAACCTGCTCCAGAGCGCTCTGGACCTCAGACTGGGATGAATGTTCACCTTCCAACAGGACAACGACCCTAAGCACACAGCCAAGACAACGCAGGAGTGGCTTCGGGACAAGTCTCTGAATGTCCTTGAGTGGCCCAGCCAGAGCCTGGACTTGTACCAATCGAACATCTCTGGAGAGACCTGAAAATAGCTATGCAGTGACGCTCCCCATCCAACCTGACAGAGCTTGAGAGGATCTGCAGAGAAGAATACGAGAAACTCCCCAAATACAGGTGTGCCAAGCTTGTAGCGTCATACCCAAGAAGACTCAAGGCTGTAATCGCTGCAAAAGGTGCTTCAACAATTTTTTTAGTAAAGGGTCTGAATACTTATGTAAATGTGATATTTCAGTTTGCAAACATTTAAAAAAAAGGTTTTTTGCTTTGTCATTATGTGGTATTGTGTGTAGATTGATTAGGCTAAAGAACACTTTTAATCAATTTTAGAATAAGGCTTTAATGTAATAAAATAGGCCAAAGTAGGCCTATTCATATGATGAGATCACGGCTGTTCAGACCTACGCAGCACGATAGACAGACACACTAAAAATAAAAGGTTGCTTGAGGAGTTTTTGAAACTGTGGGGGAACCCCTATGAGTTCTTCAAGAACCCTTTAAAACCCCCATTAATGCTTCCACAAAGGACGTTTTGGTGTTCATTTTTATTAGTAATAATCAGCAAAAATAACAACAATAACACAATCTTTTAGTTGTCCTTGTTGATTTTAGAGGCAAAGCAGCATTTAAAAAAACAGGTACCCTCCCAGCCCCAAGTCCAATACGTATGTCCTCTGGCATGTTGATGGCCTTTGTCGGTTATCAATGGCCAGAATGATTTTGCAGTGCATGGTGATCGAACAGGTCAATTTTGACAACGGTATTCATACCTTGTCCATAATGTAGATGCCTCTGGGATCTTCATTGAAGAGGTAGGAGGAGGAAGATGGCTGCTGTGACAGAGTCCTATAAGGTTTTAGATTCATTCAAATTATTTGTAGATGATACATGTGATCTGCATAACATTATGAGACAAACCAATACCAATGATATATACCTTTGTGTGCCTCCTGGTCAGTAAACCTGCAGACACATGCAAATAAGTGAGCCAGCCATTCAGTAATCTGCACCCAATGCAGCTTTAACATATTCTTACATATTCTTACCTCTTTGTTGATTCCTACCAATTGAATTGGCCATTTTCAGAATTTCTAAAAAGGGAGAAAGTGTGAAATAACACAGCCATTGGCATAAATATGAAAAGATCGATGGTATAATCATAAAAGGAGAAACCTTATCTTACATTGAGGAGATCTTTACATTTTTCAGTTAAGTGCCTGCACCTGCTGTCTTATCAAATGCAAACTGTTTAAGCTGGTCAGTTAGGTTCCTGCAAGAACCCCCAATAACTAAAGAGGTTCCTCGATTAACCCCACCTCCTATGGGGTTCTTGGAAGAATCTTTTGTGGCAATATTTCAGTGCCAAGAACCCTAAGGTTCTTCAGGAAACTTTGAGGACCTTAGAAGGACCCTTGTTGAACCCCTCATTTTTTAAATGTAGAAGCTCGTTGTGTTTTTTTCCTCGTTACCCCTGTCCCCGTCCTTTGATACATATTGTCCTACCTGACCAATACCATACACCCACCGTTGCGCAATCTGTCTCGATTTCGCAACATTTCAAATTTGCAGCAACCTGTATATCACACACAACATGCCGCAGAGCTCTTTCCCTTGTGTTCTAGCGGCACCAAAAGGCGGTATTGTGTAACAACAGCTGAGTCGAGAAAAGGCATGTTGCGCGGTGTAGCGGAATGATGCGGCTTGAAACCAGACGCACAATATATATTTGCTTAGGCTATATTGCAAATCAATTAATAGCTCATGGATCCAACTGACTATTGTAATATGCTCAATGAATTGGCAAGGCTTGGCTGAGATAGCAGTTGGATCATTACAATAGGAAAGGATGGCGTATCGACTTCACAAAACACACAAGACGTCTACAGATTATTTCCATTGTGGTCCTCTTATTTGCTCGACAAGTAGCCTACGCGAATAGTGGATTATACAATTACACATGAATACAATGGCAATAGTTTTAAGGGTGTCTACAACTACAAGGAAATTAACTGATGCTTTTTTAAAAAAGAGACAATTGGGTGCAAGGAGGGTCCGGTCACTCATAATAGCCAAACTCTGCAACAGCTGTACACAATAATTACAATAATCTGTCATTATGGGACGGAAATATGTGATCTTTAAATATTGTGCATTATTAATGGGCTGCTGTAGTAATGTCATCAAACACTTTCAGGCCTCGATCCTCAATTAGCGACGCAGATATTAGAATAGGAGATCAAACGGCTTGGGCCGCCAGGAGGGAACTAGTCATTCCCCAATCCTAATCCTTCTATGGTTTCATCACACTGCTAAATAGGCCTATAGCATTTTTCTCTGACTAACCAATGTATTATTATGGACACAGAGCAGAAATTAAGACAACGTTGGCAGAATGGTTATCTTCTAGTCCATATACTTTTTATTAGCGACAAATATATTATTTATTTAAATATAAACATATACAAATCAGGAGTATTGTCATAATTTACATAATTTGACAAAATCATTTTGGCACAGAGCACTTTTTTGTTGAAGAGGAGTAGCAAAACAAATGGACCTCTTTCTGTCCCTCCCTCTTCTCCACCTCCACCAGTCTCTCAGTGCAGCACGGCAGCCAGTAGGGCAGTAACCAGAGAGATGGAGGATACCAGGGATGGTGCACTGTTCCTATCATCATCAGTAGCAGTGACGAGGATCCTCTTGGTATTGGTGTGTTGAGGTCTACTTTCACAGTGCCTGAGATCCCGTCCCACACAGCCAGCATAGGCCATGGCATGGGCCAGGTAACTCTGCTCCTGGACCCCGTGGAAGAGGTGGGCCATGGGGCCGCGGGCCAGCACTGCCACATCTTCCCCACCATGGGTCTCAGTGTCCAGGGGCACCGCAGACAGCTGCACGTAGTCCTTCGACTCTGACCAAGGTGAATAAATATGTGAATATGGACTGGAGAGATAAACATTCTGCAGGAGTGATGTTTATCAAGAAGGCCACAGGACAAGGAAGGAGTGTACAGAGAGGAAAGCCACAGGACAAGGTAGGAGAGTACAGAGAGGAAAGCTACAGGACAAGGTAGGAGAGTACAGAGAGGAAAGCCACAGGACAAGGTAGGAGTGTACAGAGAGGAAAGCCACAGGACAAGGTAGGAGGGAACAGAGAGGAAAGCTACAGGACAAGGTAGGAGAGTACAGAGGAAAGCTACAGGACAAGGGAGGAGAGAACAGAGGAAAGCTACAGGACAAGGTAGGAGAGTACAGAGGAAAGCTACAGGACAAGGTAGGAGAGAACAGAGAGGAAAGCTACAGGACAAGGTAGGAGAGTACAGAGGAAAGCTACAGGACAAGGGAGGAGAGAACAGAGAGGAAAGCTACAGGACAAGGGAGGAGAGAACAGAGAGGAAAGCTACAGGACAAGGGAGGAGAGAACAGAGAGGAAAGCTACAGGTGAAGGGAGGAGAGAACAGAGAGGAAAGCTACAGGTGAAGGGAGGAGAGAACAGAGAGGAAAGCTACAGGTGAAGGGAGGAGAGAACAGAGAGGAAAGCTACAGGACAAGGTAGGAGAGTACAGAGGAAAGCTACAGGTGAAGGGAGGAGAGAACAGAGGAAAGCTACAGGACAAGGTAGGAGGGAACAGAGAGGAAAGCCACAGGACAAGGTAGGAGGGAACAGAGAGGAAAGCTACAGGACAAGGTAGGAGAGTACAGAGGAAAGCTACAGGACAAGGGAGGAGAGAACAGAGGAAAGCTACAGGACAAGGTAGGAGAGTACAGAGGAAAGCTACAGGACAAGGTAGGAGAGAACAGAGAGGAAAGCTACAGGACAAGGTAGGAGAGTACAGAGGAAAGCTACAGGACAAGGGAGGAGAGAACAGAGAGGAAAGCTACAGGACAAGGGAGGAGAGAACAGAGAGGAAAGCTACAGGAGAAGGGAGGAGAGAACAGAGAGGAAAGCTACAGGTGAAGGGAGGAGAGAACAGAGAGGAAAGCTACAGGTGAAGGGAGGAGAGAACAGAGAGGAAAGCTACAGGTGAAGGGAGGAGAGAACAGAGAGGAAAGCTACAGGACAAGGGAGGAGAGAACAGAGGAAAGCTACAGGACAAGGGAGGAGAGAACAGACAGGAAAGCTACAGGACAAGGTAGGAGAGAACAGAGGAAAGCTACAGGACAAGGTAGGAGAGAACAGAGAGGAAAGCTACAGGTGAAGACCAGAGTTTTGATTTCTTACGTGTATCCACTTTACGGATGTCAGGGCGCTTGTTGTCTACGACTTTGTATCCAGGGCCGTTTCCGTACATCAGGGTTGTGTAAGGCAGCATATCCTTCCCATACAGAGGAGATTTCCCTGTGAGAGAGACACACAGTGGGATGAATCACAATGTAAAGGTCTTACACACACACAGTAAGTGAGTAGTCCCAAGAGAGCTAGGGGTCAAGCAAGTTGTCTCCAGACAGATGAGATATTAGACTTTCCAGACCCTACTGATGAACTGCTGAGTGTTTCACTACTGCATTAATCACCAAGAGAGAGAGCGAGAGAGAGAGAGAGGAGAGAAAGAGAGAGGAGAGAAAGAGAGAGAGAGAGAAAGAGAGAAAGAGAGAAAGAGAGAGAGAGAGAGAAGACAGAAGGAGGGTGGTAGGGAATGGAGAGGAAGGGAGGCCTGAACGCTGGAGAGCCTCTTGGAAGGAGCAATAGAGGGAGGGAGAGGTAGAGAAGGGAGGGAGGGAGAGGCAGAGAAGGGAGGGAGAGAGAGGCAGAGAGGGGAGGGAGAGAGAGGCAGAGAGGGGAGGGAGAGAGAGGCAGAGAGGGGAGGGAGAGAGAGGCAAGGGAGAGAGAGGCAGAAAGGGGAGGGAGAGAGGGGAGGGAGAGAGAGGCAGAGAGGGGAGGGAGAGAGAGGCAGAGAGGGGAGGGAGAGAGAGGCAGAGAGGGGAGGGAGAGAGAGGCAAGGGAGAGAGAGGCAGAAAGGGGAGGGAGAGAGGGAGGGAGAGAGAGGCAGAGAGGGGAGGGAGAGAGAGGCAGAGAGGGGAGGGGGAGAGAGGCAGAGAGGGGAGGTTAGGGAGTGATCTATAAGCTGTTTGTTTTCCTCTGTAATTGCA
>NC_056441.1:73328052-73520552 GCF_018296145.1 Oncorhynchus tshawytscha
ACCTATCTTTCTGATTTGGTCCTGCCGTACATATCTACACGTACACTACGGGCACAAGACGCAGGCCTCCTAATTGTCCCTAGAATTTCTAAGCAAACAGCTGGAAGCAGGGCTTTCTCCTATAGAGCTCCATTTTTATGGAATGGTCTGCCTACCCATGTAAGAGACGCAAACTCGGTCTCAAACTTTAAGTTTTTACTGAAGACTCATCTCTTCAGTGGGTCATATGATTGAGTGTAGTCTGGCCCAGGAGTGGGAAGGTGAACGGAAAGGCTCTGGAGCAACGAACCGCCCTTGCTGTCTCTGCCTGGCCGGTTCCCCTCTTTCCACTGGGATTCTCTGCCTCTAACCCTATTACAGGGGCTGAGTCACTGGCTTACTGGGGCTCTTTCATACCGTCCCTAGGAGGGGTGCGTCACTTGAGTGGGTTGAGTCACTGATGTGATCTTCCTGTCTGGGTTGGCGCCCCCCCTTGGGTTGTGCCGTGGCGGAGATCTTTGTGGGCTATACTCGGCCTTGTCTCAGGATGGTAAGTTGGTGGTTGAAGATATCCCTCTAGTGGTGTGGGTGATGTGCTTTGGCAAAGTGGGTGGGGTTATATCCTTCCTGTTTGGCCCTGTCCGGGGGTGTCCTCGGATGGGGCCACAGTGTCTCCTGACCCCTCCTGTCTCAGCCTCCAGTATTTATGCTGCAGTAGTTTATGTGTCGGGTGGCTAGGGTCAGTTTGTTATATCTGGAGTACTTCTCCTGTCCTATTCGGTGTCCTGTGTGAATTTAAGTGTGCCCTCTCTAATTCTCTCTTTCTCTCTTTCTTTCTCTCTCTCGGAGGACCTGAGCCCTAGGACCATGCCTCAGGACTACCTGACATGATGACCTTGCTGTCCCCAGTCCACCTGGCCGTGCTGCTGCTCCAGTTTCAACTGTTCTGCCTTATTATTATTTGACCATGCTGGTCATTTATGAACATTTGAACATCTTGGCCATGTTCTGTTATAATCTCCACCCGGCACAGCCAGAAGAGGACTGGCCACCCCCCATAGCCTGGTTCCTCTCTAGGTTTCTTCCTAGGTTTTGGCCTTTCTAGGGAGTTTTTCCTAGCCACCGTACTCCTACACCTGCATTGCTTGCTGTTTGGGGTTTTAGGCTGGGTTTCTGTACAGCACTTTGAGATATCAGCTGATGTGCGAAGGGCTATATAAATACATTTGATTTGATTTGATTTCACAAGGACCAAGTCTACCACCACCAGGTCAGAGCATCTAGATGATTTTCTCAGATTAAGCCTCACTTTAAAATGTTGGTTGTTAATTCATGTGTGTTCTTGTTTTGATGGCTGTGGCATTTTTATTGTGATTATACACTTATGGTTCTTATCTTATTTTAATGTAATAGATGTATCAAGGGATGACACAGAGACCTCTGACTCTGAGTAAGACAGTGAGCCAGAGCTGCCAGGAGAGGTCATCAAGCCCCTCCCAACTGCATCAAGCACCAGGTATGCTGTTCCAAAAGGAACCAATGGTAGGACAGGCCTATACCTTAAACTACACATTTTAGTTAGCAGCTGTTAGTATCTAATCTTGTGGATCCCATAACTATACATTTCCATAGAGATATGACACATTATTTAACGTGTTTTCAGACATTTCAAGATCCAGAGAAGAGGGTCCTGTACAGACGTGTTTGAAATCATTTCCCAGAACTCAGCATGGTACTAGGAAAGGGGTTTTCAACAGCTCCTGGTATAAGGACAATTCATGGCTTGAATATTAAGTAAGTCAAGATTTGACTTAGTTTTACCCGTAGGCATTATTCTCTGCCCAATACACCTGAATCTGCCTTCACATCACAGTCAGGTTTTTGTAACTGGAAAAAGGCACCGTCTAAAGATTCTGGGTTCAAGCTCCATTCGAAGGCAGAGCATCATATCAATGCTATGTATGCTTGGAATCAGCATAAAAGGGCTATTGACAGCAACTCATCAATGTTAGATGTCATAAATGAGGACCGGAAAAAGAAAGTGGAGGAAAACTGTACTGATATTAAAACAATTGCAGATGTGCTCCTATTAACTATCACTCAAAGTATAGCGCAGACAGGTCATTGAGAGTCTTATGACTCTCACAACAAGGGTAATTTTTTGACAATCTTAGAAGAAATAGCAAAGCATGACCCTCTCATAAAGAAAAGGATGAATGCATGTGGCAATGCTAAGTACACAAGCCACCAAACCCAGAATAAAGTTCTTGAGGGCTTAGCTGAGATGGTTCTGTAACTCCTGTCGTCGGAAGGAGTGGACCAAAGCGCAGTGTGAAAAGTGTTCATGATTTTTTTTTTAATCAAAAAACACTCGAACAAAGTAACAAAACGAAAGTGAACAGTTCTGTCATGTAACAGAGACTAAACAGAAAATAACTACCCACGAACACAGGTGGGAAAAGGGCTGCCTAAGTATGATTCCCAATCAGAGACAACGATAGACAGCTGCCTCTGATTGGGAACCATACTCGGCCAAAAACAAAGAAATAGATAACATAGAATGCCCACCCAAAATCACACCCTGACCTAACCAAATAGAGAAATAAAATGGCTCTCTAAGGTCAGGGTGTGACAGGTACAAAGTCAAATAATAAGAGAAGTAAAAGAAAGTGAAGTTTTTAGTGTAATTGCAGATTAAACAAAATATTTAAAGAAAAGATAACAAATGTCTTCAGTTGTGAGGTTACAATGGGGCCATCCACGAAAGCTTGTTACACTTTCAGTCAGCTGAAAGCTTATATGCAGAAGGTCTCACAAAAATTATCATTGATTGCCTTGAAAAACATGGTCTGGACTACAGAAATAATCTTGTGGGGCAGGCAAAGCTATGATGGTGCATCTGTCATGAGCGGAAAGCAATCTGGTGTGTCTGCATGGATTAAAAACAGTGCAAGATTTGCATTTTATGTGCACTGGCATGCATATTGTTTTCATTTGGTTCTTGTCGATGCTGTAAAATCAGTTATGCCCAATTTATAGACTATAATGATTTAATAAAACAAAATGTTTTTTAAATGCTGAGCACTTGGTAATGTCCCTGACTCCCTCCCAGCCTTGTGTGTTGCACTCGCAAATGCTTCACAATGTATTTCTTTGTACCCTATAGCCTTGAAATAATTGAAATAAATAAGAAATCAAAAACTGAAAAATTGGGCGTGCAAAATTATTCAGCCCCTTTACTTTCAGTGCAGCAAACTCTCTCCAGAAGTTCAGTGAGGATCTCTGAATGATCCAATGTTGACCTAAATGACTAATGATGATAAATACAATCCACCTGTGTGTAATCAAGTCTCCGTATAAATGCACCTGCACTGTGATAGTCTCAGAGGTCCGTTAAAAGCGCAGAGAGCATCATGAAGAACAAGGAACACACCAGGCAGGTCCGAGATACTGTTGTGAAGAAGTTTAAAGCCAGATTTGGATACCAAAAGCTTTCCCAAGCTTTAAACATCCCAAGGAGCACTGTGCAAGCGATAATATTGAAATGGAAGGAGTATCAGACCACTGCAAATCTATCAAGACCTGGCCGTCCCTCTAAACTTTCAGCTCATACAAGGAGAAGACTGATCAGAGATGCAGCCAAGAGGCCCATGATCACTCTGGATGAACTGCAGAGATCTACAGCTGAGGTGGGAGACTCTGTCCATAGGACAACAATCAGTCGTACATTGCACAAATCTGGCCTTTATGGAAGAGTGGCAAGAAGAAAGCCATTTCTTAAAGATATCCATAAAAAGTGTGTTTAAAGTTTGCCACAAGCCACCTGGGAGACACACCAAACATGTGGAAGAAGGTGGCCTGGTCAGATGAAACCAAAATTGAACTTTTTGGCAACAATGCAAAACGTTATGTTTGGCGTAAAAGCAACACAGCTCATCACCTGAACACACCATCCCCACTGTCAAACATGGTGGTGGCAGCATCATGGTTTGGGCCTGCTTTTCTTCAGCAGGGACAGGGAAGATGGTTAAAATTGATGGGAAGATGGATGGAGCCAAATACAGGACCATTCTGGAAGAAAACCTGATGGAGTCTGCAAAAGACCTGAGACTGGGACGGAGATTTGTCTTCCAACAAGACAATGATCCAAAACATAAAGCAAAATCTACAATGGAATGGTTCAAAAATAAACATATCCAGGTGTTAGAATGGCCAAGTCAAAGTCCAGACCTGAATCCAATCGAGAATCTGTGGAAAGAACTGAAAACTGCTGTTCACAAATGCTCTCCATCCAACCTCACTGAGCTCGAGCTGTTTTGCAAGGAGGAATGGGAAAAAAATTCAGTCTCTCGATGTGCAAAACTGATAGAGACATACCCCAAGCGACTTACAGCTGTAATCGCAGCAAAAGGTGGCGCTACAAAGTATTAACTTAAGGGGGCTGAATAATTTTGCACGCCCAATTTTTCAGTTGTAGATTTGTTAAAAAAGTTTGAAATATCCAATAAATGTCGTTCCACTTCATGATTGTGTCCCACTTGTTGTTGATTCTTCACAAAAAAATACAGTTTTATATCTTTATGTTTGAAGCCTGAAATGTGGCAAAAGGTTGCAAAGTTCAAGGGGGCCGAATACTTTCGCAAGGCACTGTATTTAGAGTGTTTATATGTTGTTTAACATGACATGTAGCCTATTTGAAATGATTATTATATTCACCTTTTCATTCAAATACTTTTCATTCAAGTCATGTGGTTTGGTTTCAATACTTCAAAACCAAATGGTAGGTCTAGGTAGTCAGAAAAATAGATGGGTGTTGGTTAAATTGTGATTTTAATGAACGTGAAAGGGTTTTTAGAGAGCGGGTGGAAAGGAGATGGAGCACCAGAGCGGTGCGCAATGAGCGGGATTTCCAACGCTCAACTCAGCTAACCTATTTTGGGCCTATGGTGACTGCATAAGAGAGCGATGGCCGTTTGATTGTGTATATGGGTGTTCACTGTACATGTGTGTAAGCATGCACGTGTCCATTTCCCATGTGTGCTTTTGTGTATGTTTGCACTATGTTTGTTTGAAAGTCTGTATCAGTGTGTATTGGTCAGGAGCTGGTTGAATGGTCCAATCCTACAGTGCAGTGCTATCTGACTTAATTTGGTCTGGTCAGGTGAAGATGAGGTGCTGGTGCTCTAGGATCCTGTACTCAGCCTTGTGCTGCTCAAACAGCTTAGCCAGCGCCTCCAGGTAACAGCCATGCAGCCTGTCTACCTCAGCTGATGAGGGGCTCACGTTCCTCTCCACCACTATGGGCTCTCCCACTGAGAAAGAGATGGAGAGAGGAAGGGAAGGGAAGGAGGGAAAGATGGGCCAAGGGTAGATGGGGAGAGAGAGAGAGAGAGAGAGAGAGAGGCAGTTGAGAAAGAGAGAGTAAAAATACAGATGGGGTTCAGTGAGAGCAGAAAATGAAAGGCAGAGGAATTACAGAATGTTCAAATGTAGTCACTCAAAGGAGGAACAGGAGAGAAAGGGAGGGGAGAGATAAAGGAAGTGGAACAAAGGGCAAGACTGAGGACACATGAGTTTACAGCTCTAAGGTGATTTGATTGGCTGTAGCCCAGTGACCCTTCACTGTGGACGGCTCTGTTCCAGCTGGTCACGATGTCTTGGCTGACCTCAGCTGCGGCCATGGTTACAGTTACCCTTAACACAGTTAGCTATGAACCAGTTTACCAGTTTCCCATATATGTCGGCTGTTCTCCCTCTCCCCCAGTGAGCTTTTATTTTGCCATCTGGGTGATGACTAGCTAACTAGAAGATTTCCTTCAATCAGAGCACTGTGACTGCACATTGTTTCTGAATGTTGTTTGTAAATAGTTTAAGGAATATGTTTCCCCATAGACACAAATGGATCATATTTTAGTCTCTTTTTCCTTGTCACCTCTCTCTTCCTATGACTTTCCACCCATATTGTCCCCCATCCCCCACTCACCAATGGTGTAGATGGGTTGTCTGAAGGGCATGAAGCCCAAGCTGTACTGGAAGACCCCCCGGGCGTGGAACAGAGGCAGGCTGAAGCCCAGGGTCTTCCTCATGCCCTCCTGGATGGTACGGACCAGGGAGCCCTTTGGGTTCTTCAGCTGATTAAACAGATCATTCTCCCCAAAGGAGAACACTGGCACCAGATGAGCCCTGCACACAGGAAAAGGTGAGAGAACAAGTCAGAATTTTTTTACCAGATGCATAATTCCACGCTTGACCGCAACCTCATAATTTGATGTTTGTGGTTGTTTGCAAAATCAATGTGTTTCAATGTGATCTTTTTTTTTTTTTTTTTGCAAAAGAAATCTATGTCATTATTGCTCTCACACCAATCTATCTAAAGTGGAATGTAGAGCGGCTACCCATAATCCTTCTGACCTGAGTGTATCCTAATTCTGTTTTTAACAACTAAATGCCCAGTCAAATGAGTGATTCTTTCAAATCTCTGAGCGGAGGACATAAATCAGTTAATCATGCAGGTGTGTGTGTACTGTAATATTACAGTGCTTTTCCTTTCATCTCAACACATGGGTCATTAAAAGCCCTGGGGTTAAGATTCATAGGTCACTTCATGGCCTACAGTACATTCAGTAATGGCCCTTATGGGGGAGATTTCAGTCAACATGAACATTTATAATACTTTATTTAAAACGAGATGGTTATAGATGATGAGTAGATTGACAGGAAATAAGGCAGGAAGGATGCATTTTTAAGTGTACAAGCGAACCCAGACAGAGACTCACCCACACCTGAGAGCAATCTTGACAAAGCCCTTCCTGTTGAGGGCCTCCAGGCCTGGCCTCCAGGGACTCTGCCGTCCCGCCAATCACTATGATTGACACGTTGCCCCCTCCCTTCTGGCTCAACACATGGGTAAGACTCTTCTTGGAACAAGAAACAACCCCTTAGGGGAGGTACAGCACAGTATACTTAGAACAAATGTGGCCAGGAAAAAACTTTCACAGGGCATAGTTTATTTGAAAAGACTTACAATATCCACAATATGAAGAAAGAATTGTTGACAAACTAATACTGCACTACAGTGTGCGACACAATGTTTGGACCTTGAAATGTAATGTTCGGGTCCTTCAAAATGCACTCCAGTATTTACCTAACCTTGAAAGCTCACTGATAGTGTTTAAATGAGAAAAACCAGAAGCATTGTGGTGGAATGCATCTGATGGCTATGGTTCATAAATACATCCCTAACAAAGTTCACCTGAGAACATAAGGTACTCCCGGAAGAATGGGAAGCCGAACCAGATGCTGAGGGTATGCAGATAAGGAGTCATTCCTGGATAGAGCTCTTGGAAACCTGTGTATTCTGTACAGAAATTGCCAAACGCTCCGGCTACCAGGATTCCGTGAGGATGGAACCCCATCAGGTAGTTCCTTTCTGGGTCTAGGTCACATGTCTTAATCAGCTGACCACAGACACAGACAAGACATGAACAGTGAGAGGACAATGGATAAGACATAGGTTGAGTTCCTGCCTGACTAGATGCGCAGATGTTGCATTGCGTCAACCAATGGTCGTGTGCTACGTCATCGACTGTGCAGTCAGGCATCTGATGGTTATGTCATATGATGTGGTTAGCTGATATGTTAAATACCTATCCAGGCCTTGTAAGATCTGGCATACATCTGCAATGTAGTCGGGCAGGAACTCAACCTCAGAATGGGTGGATGTGACAGGGGCTGGGCCTTTAGCCATGGGATCACCATGATGTATTGGCCGATGACCACTTTACAATGGCTTTGACCTATTTGAGCTATTAATACACCAAAGGGCAGTGGATAAAGAGTGGGTAGGCAGTCATGAGACTGTCATGTAGGCAGTCATGAGACTGTCATGAGACTGTCATGTAGGCAGTCATGAGACTGTCATGTAGGCAGTCATGAGACTGTCATGTAGGCAGTCATGAGACTGTCATGTAGGCAGTCATGAGACTGTCATGTAGGCAGTCATTAGACTGTCATGTAGGCAGTCATGAGATGTTTGAGACAAACGTCCTCAATTACATTTATCATTCAGTTAATAGGTGTTCGCATACAAATTGTGATATTATTAATTCAACATGGAATTCAATCAGTAATTCTGAGTGTCATTACACACAGGCTGAAGTCTAAATTATGCAAAGAATGGTGCAATAACCTAATACTGTTGATAATAATGAGGCTTGATATTAGTTGGCCTCCATGCATCATTAAATGCATAGGCTACACAACCAGAACACGTCATAAGCCTACTTACATGGATGGGGAAATAGTCTCCAAAGTGTTTCCACACGGTCCAGTGGCGTACCCAGTCAGACCTGCGGCCCCCAGCCTGAGGTGTGTCCCAGTCCAGGTAGAGCCACAGGGCATACAGTGCAGCCACGTGCCAGTATCCATTCAACACGATCACAACGTACACACAAAAACAACACTGCGCTAGACAGACAGGACAAGATGGAAGTGAAGAGAAATATGGGCATCACATGAGTAAGCACTGATTTTAATTGACCCCAACCCTGGGCCACCATGGTTATGATTTGCTGAAGATGAGGAAGTGTGCAGAAGCCTACCAGTTACCTCCAAAGAGAAAGCAGAAGACCCATTGAAGAACTGCAGCTGTCTGTAAATGTCGGTTGAATGGGATATTCAACGGTGCAAGCTCTATCTTGACCATGTCTGCGGTTCCCACTCCCGGCTTCTAAAAGGTTCCGCAGTCTTGGGCACAGAGCAGGGGAAGCCCCTGTCCTTGTCAAAATCTTTTTATACTCAGCAGCTTTAACAAGGCGGTCATCCAAGTTCGTGGCATTTTGGCGAGACTTCATGCGCAGGACTATTCAAGAAAAATACAAATGATAGGCTATACTCATTTTTGTGTGCCTGGTCTCTTACCATACACTTGACTTTATCAACTTCCAAAACACTGGTCTAAATGGGCTGCTATATGATTGCGATATCAGGCTTTTGCCTACTCTTGTTTCTTTGTTCTAGCACCATCTTGTGGAAAACGTAAATTATAACCAAGGAGAAATTGAGTACACCCAGAGAAGAAGAGGAGAAGAGAGATTTTTTACCTTACCCAAACTGTCCACAAAAATAAATCACGAAGTGAGGAATTTTTGTATGGCGGTCAATGAGCGAGTTGAATTTGGTCTACAAAAATGTAATTGCCCATTTGATACATGAGGCATATTTGATCAAATAGAAGTTTTGTAATGGTTAGGTTGTTACGAATGCACTGATATGCATGGCATTTTGGCAACTTACCCAAAATGACTTTACATTGGGGTTGTGCCGGTTGTCATATAGATAGTTGGAGGACTCATCATGGATATTTTAGCATGGACATTGCCCTTGAGGGCTTCCACCGTTTTAAAGGAGTCAATTGGGTGGGGATTCCTATGAGTTGAGCGCCATCAGCCAATGAAGAAGAAGAAAATGGACTACTTTAAAATGGATATAGCATCAATAGTGCTGCCCATAATGTCACAGATGCTATAATGGCACAGATACAAAGATGAGGGACACATATGGGACACATATTTACATTGCCAAAGCAAGTGAAATAGATAAACAAAAGTGAAATTAACAATCAGAAATGAACTGTAAACATTACACTCACAAAAGTTTCAAAAGAGTAGGGACATTTCCAATGTCATATTATGTCTATATACAGTGTTGTAACAATGTGCAAATAGTTGAAGTACAAAAAGGGAAAATAAATAAACCTAAATATGGGTTGTATTTACAATGGTGTTTGTGCTTCAGTTGTTGCCCTTTTCTTGTGGCAACAGGTCACACATATTGCTGCTGTGATGGCACACTGTGGTATTTCACCCAATAGATATGGCAGTTCACCAAAATTGGATTTGTTTTCTAATTCTTTGTGGGTCTGTGTAATTTGAGGGAAATATTTGTCTCTAATATGGTCATACATTTGGCTTGAGGTTAGGAAGTGTCTGAGCCCGGTGACTCCCACCATTAGCTCTGACAAATTGAAAACCCTAGTCATTGACGACACCATTACCCGCAGTATTATACTTAAAAAGAATCAGCCAGTGATCATACATTGTATGTTCCAGGGGGCGGGGCTACCGACATAAAGGTTCATCTGAAGATGGTGCTGGCTGTGGCTTAAACTGGCGAGTGTTGACTGTATCGGGATATTGTTATTCACATCGTCACCAACGATGTTTGGATTAAACCATCAGCAACATAGCTTCAGCATGTAACTTAGCTAGAAAGATGTGTTGGCATCGAGTAATTGTCTCTGGCCCCCTCCCAGTTAAGGGGAGTGATGAGCTCTACAGCAGACTCAATCGCTGGTTTAAAAATGTTTTCTGAACCTCCCAAAAGATAGTGGAGGACTAAGCCTTGCCTGTGAGGAGTGATGGATTCCATCCAAGCTTGAGGGGGGCTCTCATCTATCAACGTAGACATGGCTCTAACGCTCCTAGCTTCACAATGAGACGGGGTGCAGGCCAGGCAGCAAGCTGTTAGCCAGCCTGCCCGCTTAGTGGTAATAAATGATATGGACACTTACATCGCTGCGCATTGGTCCTCCTCTTCTTCCACCAACAACGGTCGTTACAGAATCACCCACCACCAAAGGACCAACAGGACTGCTACCTTCACCTTTGTGCAAGGAGGAGCAGGAGGAGCACTGCCAGAGCCCTGCAAAATGACCTCCAGCAGGCCACAAATGTGCATGTGTCTGCTCAAACGGTCAGAAATAGACTCCATGAGGATGGTATGAGGGCCCGACGTCCACAGGTGGGGGTTGTGCTTACATCCCAACACCGTGCAGGACGTTTGGCATTTGCCAGAGAACACCAAGATTGGCAAATTCGGCACTGGCGCCCTGTGCTCTTCACAGATGAAAGCAGGTTCACACTGAGCACATGTGACAGATGTGACAGAGTCTGGAGACGCCGTGGAGAACGTTCTGCTGCCTGCAACATCCTCCAGCATGACCGGTTTCGCGGTGGGTCAGTCATGGTGTGGGGTGGCATTTCTTTGGGGGACCGCACAGCCCTCCATGTGCTCGCCAGAGTTAGCCTGACTGCCATTAGGTACCCAGATGAGATCCTCAGACCCCTTGTGAGACAATATGCTGGTGCGGTTGGCCCTGGGTTGCTCCTAATGCAAGACAATGCTAGACCTCATGTGGCTGGAGTGTGTCAGCAGTTCCTGCAAGAGGAAGGCATTGATGCTATGGACTGGCCTGCCCGTTCCCCAGACCTGAATCCAATTGAGCACATCTGGGACATCATGTCTCGCTCCATCCACCAACGCCACGTTGCACCACAGACTGTCCAGGAGTTGGCGGATGCTTTAGTCCAGGTCTGGGAGGAGATCCCTCAGGAGACCATCCGCCACCTCATCAGGAGCATGCCCAGGCTTGTAGGGAAGTCATACAGGCACGTGGAGGCCACACACACTACTGAGCCTCATTTTGACTTGTTTTAATGACATTACATCAAAGTTGGATCAGCCTGTAGTGTGGTTTTCCACTTTAATTTTGAGTGTGACTCCAAATCCAGACCTCCATGGGTTGATAAATTTGATTTCCATTGATAATTTTTGTGTGATTTTGTTGTCAGCACATTCAACTATGTAAAGAAAAAAGTTTCATTCATTCAGATATAGGATGTGTTATTTTAGTGTTCCCTTTATTTTTTTGAGCAGTGTATATATATATTTTTTAATTAGGGGGGTTATAAACTATTAATAAAAGTGTGATTTGATTTGACTATTTGGGATCTCAGAAATAAACAAGTGCAGACTGGGAAAATGGTTTTGAACAGTCATCCAACTCTGAATTTCAATTTGGGAATTAGGGCCTCTTTCTTTAGCTCCAACTTTCCGACCTGAATGTCACTGACCTCTATTCTTCTGAGTTCTGAGTAAAAAAGAAAAAGTGTTCACGGTTGTCTTGAAAGCACCATAGGTATCGTCTTTCCCTTCCCACCTGGGACTGGTAGACCAATTATTGTGCGTTCACAATACAACAGTTCTCCCCCGTTACACTTGGTATTCGATAGTCCAGTGTGACTGTGAATAAATTATTTGAAATGGCCGTTTATGTTATTCGATACAAAATGCCCCTTTTGGTAAGAGTAGTGCTTTACCAATAATTCAGACTGGCATTATCCCGGACAGCTACAGCCGGTTTCGAGGGGTCCTTCAGTCTTGGAGGAAGGATTTGCAGCTAGCGTTTAGCCGTGTTCAACATGCCGATTGTCAGTATAAAAAGGGATCTTGTGTTCCATGCCTTGGGCAGAACATACAGTAAGAAATGTTACTTACCATATCAAGTAATAGATATTCAGTAAACTTGACAATTAAACTAGTATGTTTCTGTGTTGTGTTTTCAGACCGAAGGAATGTTGCTATAGCTAGCTAGTTAGCGGCTGCATGTTTGAATGGATGGGATAATTAGCTAGCTTCAGCTAACAGTAACTGATGCCGTGGCAATAACAGCGTTTCGATCATTTTGTGTGTTGTTTATCAACATATCACATATTTCATACACAACGGCATTTACTCAGTTTCTACTGAATCGTGATTGACAACAGGATTTGATAGTGTTGACAGAACTTATTTTTTAAATCAAAATACAGAAACTATTTACATTCTTACGTCAACATTACATCAAAACAGAACGCAGGTATTAATGAGAAAATACTGGAACAAACAAAATATTTAAAAAATAAACAATTCTAATGCAATTGTAATCACTCTGAAAAAATCTTATTGTAATGCTTTAAGAAAATATTATTCTTGTTATTGTTCACTAGGGTTAATGTTTTAATAAAATAGTTAAATTCAATCAAATGTGTAATTTGGTGTAGAACTTTTGAATTTTTGTTTGTGAATGAAGTATTTGGCAACCAGAATAAAATAAAAAAATACAATAATTTCAGTGGTTTTGTTATTGCAATAGTAACATATCTTTCATGTCAAAAACATAGGCGGTGTTCATAATGGTAAATTAGTATTTTGCAAGGTTTTCCCAAAATTCGGACACACATTTACATTCAAAGAACAAGTGAGACAGATTCTCACCTTCTTATTTTGACAGAAAACGCATATCAATAGCCACAAATTTGGACATCATAGATGGATATATCTATTGTAAAATGTTGAAGTGCACTTCCTTAACTTTGTTTGGTATACAATATTTGTAAGGTCTTAACCATGCATTTTTCCAGACAATGTCAGGAATAAGCATGTTCCAGAAAAACTTTCCTCTCAGTGTAAGTTGGTTTTGTGAATGAAGAATCTGTCTATTTATTACAACAAGATCTCTCAAGTAAGCCCACGCCTTCCAATCTGAGTTCTGGATAAACTTTGTGATCATTATCAAAACTAAGATGAGTTTTCATTAGTGTAGTTAGACCACTGGGAACGTCTTTGATCACAGAAATAAACTCTCGGAAAGGTATTGGAAATTCTTTCAATATTATAAATTGTTCATATGTGAGAATAATATCCTTGTTGTCAAAAACATCAAGGACAAAGTCAATATTCCTCTCATGTCAGCTGGGGTAGAACAATGACTTATTCCTTACAGTTATGTCTGAATTATTCCACAAAAGAGCTTTATGAGGAGAAAAATTGTGCAGGAAACATTTTCCAGGCCATTAAAGCTGGTTGGTGAAACCTTGCCAATTTAGCAGGTAATCTTTCAGGAATATAATTGCATTTCAGTAAAAATTGAAGACCTCCCAACTTATTAAACACATTATTTGGAATGAAATACCATATTGATTCATTATTGATCAAGCATCTTTTCAACCAGTTTATCTTGTAAGGGTTATTTATATCAACAAAATCCAACACTTCTAGACCGCCTTCAGCTTTTTTGTTAGAAAGGACTGACTTTTTTAGTTTGAGACTTATCTGGAAAAATAAGTCAAGAAAGGTCTTATTGATCTCTTTACAGGATTTAGAGATCAGGATTTACATATAACGATAATGAGGGGTACACACAATGAGACAGTCCCTCTGCCTTGGACAGAAGTACTCTCCCAATTATAGAAAGATATCTTTGTAGCCAATTATTAAATATATTTTTGGTTCTCTTAATTTTAGGAGAGAAATTAAAATGTTGTCTAAGTGTTTTTTTGACAGATGTATTCCTAAATATTTAACACAGTCCTTTACAGGAATATTTTCTATTTCTTTATCATCAGAGTCAAATAAACATAAGATTTCACATTTAGAAACATTCAGCATTAATCCTGATGCAATAGAAAATGCAGTTATAGTATTAAGGGCATGGGTGACCGTGTCTTTGTCTCTTAAGAAAAGAGTAGTATCATCAGCCAGTTGGGAAATTTTGATTTCTTTGTTAAAAATGATTAAGCCATACAAATTTGCATTATTCAGAATATCTAGAGATAGAAGTTCCACAACCAAAATTAATAAAAATGGCAAAATTGGGCATCCCTGACGTACACTTCTGTTGATACTGAATCTTTTGGAAGTATTAAGGTTTAGTAACACAGAACTATTTATATCTTTGTAAAACATGCAAATTACTTAGATAAAAGTTTCACCAAATCCAAAATGTATGTGATCCTAAAGAGAAATTAATGTTCAATTATGTCAAAGGCTTTACAGAAGTCCAAAAATAAGACAACCACATCGGAGTCAATTGTATATGAATAATCTTCAAGGTCCAAGACTAAACGAATGTTAGAGCTTATGTGACGGCCCTTCATAAATCCTGTTTGAGTCTCATTTATAATGGTATCTATTCATTTCTTTAATCTTTTGGGATAAACCAGAGCAATCCATTTGTAATCAATATTTAATAAAGTAATTGGTCAGTCGTGAGAGAAGGGTCTTTATCGGGCTTTGGAATCAATGAAATAAGGCCCTGTTTCATAGTGGAGACTATTTCCCCACGTTTAACTTCTTATGGATGCAGGGGCACTATTGAGTAGCTTGGATGAAAGGTGCCCAGAGTCAACGGCCTGCTCCTCAGTCCCAGATGCTAATATATGCATATTATTAATAGTATTGGATAGAAAACACTCTGAAGTTTCTAAAACTGTTTGAATTATGTCTGTGAGTATAACATAACTCATATGGCAGGCAAAAACCTGAGAATAAATCCAAACAGGAAGTGGAAAATCTGAGGTTGGTCGATTTTCAACCCAGCCCCTATTGAACACACAGTGGGATATGGATAAAGTTGCACTTCCTAGGGCTTCCAATAGATGTCAACCGTCTTTAGAAACTTGAATGAGGCTTCTACTGTGTTGTGGAGCCGGATGGGAGCTCTTTGAGTCAGTGGTCTGGCAGAGAGCCAGGTCCTGGTCTCACGCATTTCACATGATAGCGACCTGCGTTTCATGGCTTCTCTACAGACAAAGGAATTCTCCGGTTGGAACTTTATTGAAGATTTATGATAACAACATCCTAAAGATTGATTATATACTTAGTTTGACAAGTTTCTTCTACCTGTAATATAACTCTTTGAATTTTTTGTCTGACGTTCGGATGGACCTGCACAAGCGTTTGGATTTGTGTACTAAATGCGCTAACAAAAGTAGCTACTTGGACATAAATAATGGACATTATCGAACAAATCAAGCATTTATTGTGGAACTAGGATTCCTGGGAATGCATTCTGATGAAGATCGTCAAAGGTATGGAATATTTATCATGTTATTTCTGATTTCTGTTGACTCCAACATGGCGGATAATTGTATTTATTTTCTGAGCGTCTCAGATTATTGCATGGTTTGCTTTTTCTGTAAAGTTTTTTTGAAATTTGACACAGCGGTTGCATTAAGGAGAGGTATATCTATATTTCATGTCTAACAATTGTATTTATTGACATTTATATACTGAGATTTTTTTGATATAAATATGAACTTTATCAAACAAAACATACATATATTGTGTAACATGAAGTCCCATGAGTGTCATCTGATGAAGATCATCAAAGGTTAGTGATTAATTTTGTCTCTTTGTGCTTTTTGTGACTCCTCTCTTTGGCTGGAAAAATGGCTGAATTATTCTGTGAGTTGGTGGTGACCTAACATAATCGTTCGTGGTGCTTTCGCTGTAAAGCCTATTTGAAATCGGACACTGTGGTGGGATTAACAACAAGATTACCTTTAAAATGGTATAAGATACATGTATGTTTGAGGAATTTTAATTATGGGATTTCTGTTGTTTTGAATTTGGCGCCCTGCACTTTCACTGGCTGTTGTCATATCTATACCGTTAACGGGGTTGCAGCCCTAAGAAGTTTTAATGCAATCTTCTTCTAGTAACTCCCAAAACTGCCTATAGAATTCAACTGACAAGCCATCAGGACCAGGTGATTTCCCTTTTTTCATTGAATTCAGAGCCTCTCTAATTCCTTCAATTGACACAGGTGAATAGCAAAGTGAGTGGAAATCATCCTCAATTACAGAGACACAATTCTGAATATGGCAAACGTTGTTTTCACAACCATCTTCCTGAAATTGAGAGCTGTAAAGGTTTTCATAAAAATAATTGACAAATGATGATATTGTAATGGGATCTTTGCATAAAACATTGTTAATTTTGAGTGCAGTTACAGATTTTATTTTGTAGTTTCTCTTTTCAAGTGCAAAAAAGTAACTAACTAGTGTTTCATCCCCCCTCTTCAATCCATTTTGCTCTTGACCTTACAAAGGCACCCTTTGCCAGAACCGTGTAAAGCTGTTCTAATTCTAGTTGTAAAGAAAGTGTTGACAGAACTGATGCTTGTTATTTCATGACGATTGCATCATTTCCCAGTCCAGACCTGCTACTGACTGACCACCACATAGCTACGTCCATTTAACTAGTAAAATATAACTAAATTGAGAATGGAGGTGTGACAAATACATGCATTGTTCCAACAGATATTCAAATGTTATTCTCTTTTCCTTTCTTTCAGCTGATGAAGAATTTGATGAGTTGTGTTTTGAGTTTGGGCTGGAGCTTGATGAGATCGTGAGTAGAAGACTGAGGATGAACCTCAACCATATCCACTTGTTTGTGTGATAACCAATTTAGTATTTTCGGGCTAACCATCCTCCTTCTAACCCTGTCCTTCAGACCTCAGAGAAGGACATCATCCGTCGTGAGCAGGGGAACACTAAGGCAGAGGGGGCATCTGATGTGATTCTGTATAAGATTGATGTCCCAGCTAACCGCTATGATCTGCTGTGTCTGGAAGGACTGGTCAGGGGCCTGCAGGTCTTCAAGCAAAGTATGTAAACACATCTATATGGAAAATTGTGTGCTTAAACATTACTCTTACATTGCCAAATTACTTCAGCTTGTGCTGCTTTATCGTGTGTGTTGTCTTCAGCCGTGTATTGACTTCTCCATGTGTGTTTGCGCTCCAGGATGGAAGCACCTTGCTACAGGCGTGTGAGTCCAGCCAACGGAGAGCCTCAGAGGCTGGTCATCACAGAGGAGGTGGGTGGATAACACGGACAGGTTCTCTGTTTAATGATAGGCAGAGTGTTTGGTGTTCAGAGGAGGTGTGTGGAAATCACGGACCACACCCTCAGTTTAATGGCCTGGGTTCTGGGCAGAGTGTTAGGGTTGTTTAGTTTGGTCATCACAGAGGAGGGTGGGGGTGGAAAACATGGACTTTTAGTTTAATGGCCTGGGTTCTGGGCAGAGTGTTAGGGTTGGTTCATACATCTTATAATGAATGAACCACCACTGTAGTCCTTTTGTGACGAGATTAATTAAGGTATTGAACTGTTGATGAATGCCTCTACATTTGTAGAGGCTGTGCAAGGAGGCTTTGGGCCAAGTGTTGGAAGTAAGGGAGTGGAATTTTAGAGATGAATGAGAGAATCCTGACTCAGTGTGGGTGTGCCTGACGCAGACGGCTGCTGTGCGACCCCACGCTGTGGCTGCAGTCCTGAGGAACATCACCTTCACACTGGAACGCTACGACAGCTTTATCGAACTACAGGAGAAACTCCATCAGAATGTCTGTAGGTTAGTCAGACACCTAACACATCTCTACCTTCACAGAAAAATATATATAATTCCCACACATCAGTTTGACCAACTCAGTGGCCTTTAGGTTAGTGTCCTCCCTGAGATTGGAAAGTTGGTGGTTCTGTCCTCAGTCGAATCTTACCATAGGCTTTGATGCCTCTATATTTGGCATTCAGCATTAAGGAGATGTCCAGCAGGTGTACATGTATATAAAACTGCCGTATGCTACAGAAATAGGAGATCGGCTCATAGGGCCAGGAGCCTTTCTGGCTGGACAAAGCTTACTTACGCACACCATTTTACCTCTGCATATTTATTGTCAACGTTTTGGTCAGATAACTTTTTTCAATACCATGTCTCATACTTCAGTGATGGCTTTCAGTGTGTTCTTCTCTGGGAGTCTCTGAGATGTGTTGTCTCAGGGGAAGTTGTGACTAATCTGTGCTCTGTAGGAAAAGGACTCTGATTGCCATCGGCACCCATGATCTGGACACCATTTCAGGCCCCTTCACCTACACAGCCAAACCACCTGGTGACATACGCTTCAAACCTCTCAACCAGGCAAAGGAGTACACCGCACAGGAACTCATGAGCCTCTACAAGGTGAGCAGGGATTGGCAACAAATATTATGAGCCTCTGTAAAATGTGTTGTGATTGGCTATGGCTAGAGATCTTTTATTTCTGTCATCCTATGTTTCGATTTCTTTGTATTTCTCCCTCTCAGACAGACAGCCACTTGCGACACTATCTGCACATTATTGAAGACAAGCCTGTATATCCTGTCATCTATGACAGCAACAACATTGTACTGTCTATGCCTCCAATCATCAATGTTGAGGACACACACATATAACCACAGGTTACATGCCAAACTATAAACCTAGTGGACTTCCAATATTGATTAACCCATCGTATGCTGTAGATGCTGTTCTAACAGTCTGTTGTTTTTTTAGGGGACCATTCCAAAATCTCCTTGAATACGAAGAATGTTTTTATCGAGTGCACAGCCACTGATCTTACCAAGGCAAAAATCGTGTTGGACATGATGGTGACAATGTTCTGCGAGTATTGTGAGGAGCCTTTCACGTGAGTCCAGGCAACAGCTGTTTAGATTTCTATCACTGAAATGAAATAACTAATAGCTGAACCTAATGTATTTTTGTGTGTAAAATAAGACCATGAATTAGTGGAAATGATAGTGATAAGAATTTCCTTTGCCCGGCCCCACTTTAAAATACTCCTCTTGATCCATGTCCTGTTCTCTCTCAGGGTAGAGGTGGTTGAGGTGGTGTACCCAGATGGCAGGACCTGCCTGTACCCGGTACTGTGTCCACTTACCATCACTCTGCAGTCTGTTTCCTTTTTTGGGGAAAATATACTCAACAAAAATAGAAACGCAACATGTTAAGTGTTGGTCCCATGTTTCATGAGCTGAAATAATATACATTTTCCATACGCACAAATTATTATTTATCCCAACTTTTGTCCACAAATTTGTTAACATCCCTGTTAGTAAGCGTTTCTCCTTTGCCGAGATAATTTGTCCTACTGACAGGTATGGCATATGTTACCTTTATTTATTTATTTAACTAGGCAAGTCAGTTAAGAACAAATTCTTATTTTCAATGAAGGCCTAGGAACAGCGGTTAACTGCCTGTTCAGGGGCAGAACGACAGATTTGTACATTTTCAGCTCAGGCATATGAACTTGCAACCTTTTGGTTACTAGTCCAACGCTCCCACTAGGCTACCCTGCCGCCCCAAGAAGCTGATTAAAAGGCATGATCATTACACAGGTGCACCTTGTGCTGGGGACAATAAAAGGCCACTCTAAAATGTGCAGTGTTGTCAAACAACACATTGCCACAGATGTCTCCATTTTTGAGGGAGTGTGCAATTGTCATGGCATGTTGACTGTAAGAATGTCTACCAGAGCTGTTGCCATAGAATTTAATACGAATTTCTCTACCATAAGCCGCCTCCAACATCGTTTTAGAGAATTTGGCAGTACGTCCAACCGACCTCACAACCGCAGACCACTTGTAACCATGCCAGCCCAGAACCTCCACATCCTTCTTCCTCACCTGCGGGATCGTCTGAGGCCAGTCACCCGGACAGCTGATGAAACTGAGGAGTATTTCTGTCCTTAATAAAGCCCTTTTGTGGGAAAAAAACAAATTCTGATTGGCCATGTGAAATCAATAGATTAGGGCCTAATAAACTGATTTCCTTTTATGAACTATAACTAAGTAAAATCGTTGAAATTGTTGCATGTTGCGTTTATATTTTTGTGCAGTATATATTAGAACCTGCTCGTCAATATTTAAATTCGGACTATCCCCATTCTATTATTTTCCTAACCCTCTACCTTCCTGCTATACCATGTGACCTCTCAGGAGCTGGCTTACAGGAAGGAGACTCTGTCAGCAGACTTCATCAACTGCAAAGTTGGCATCAGGTAACTAAGTGACTTGAAATAATATCCAAACCTGTTTCTGGAGATCTGGGGTGGCAGGTAGCCTAGTGGTTAGAGCGTTGGACTAGTAACTGAAAGGTTGCAAGATCAAATGCCTGAGGTGACAAGTTAAAAAATCTTGTTCTGCCCCTGAACAAGGCAGTTATCCCACTGTTCCTAGGCCGTCATTGAAAATAAGAATTTGTTCTTAACTGACTTGCCTAGTTAAATAAATAAAAAATAGGAATGAGGGCTACTTACAGTGTTGGAAAGGGATCACAGCAGTGATTGAATGAGGTTATGAGGCATGAGTTGAGATGTTCAGAGGCTTGACCAGTGCTCGACAGGATTTTACTGGGAAGACAAACAACACACTACACAGTTAGACAAAAGAGCTAAGAATGATTTAGTCTAAGCAAAGAGTAATAATGTGATTGTGTATGTGATTGACTCTACATACAGTAATGTGAGGAAATTGAGTGAGTGGGCACATGAGAAGTCGTGGCTTCAGTTCATGTCAGGAGAAAGTTGACAGTGGAGTGGAGTGGTCGTCACCTCTTATTCAAGGAACATGAGGGGACTTGGCTGTAAATACAAATAGCAGATACATTCCATTACAGCTGTGCCATCGTAGGTTTGGACAACGAGTTTCTCTATGAACTTAAACTCGGACATCTCAAAATGCATAAAGTCAAACAGACTGCGCATCTCTCCCACTTGACACATCAAAGAAGCCCAAAACACGTTCCTGAATAAAGCCCTGATCATCCGCATACCTGACGATAACTGACAACTGCAAGCAGACTGGTGGCACAATAGGTCCCAGAGCCTTGGGGCAATTTTTAACAGTTGATTAGACTGAAACAATGTCTTGTTTTCATCTGATACAGCATGTCAGATTTCTAATGTTTAGGTGTAGCCTAGGCTGCTGCAACATTTATGCCAGGAGTTTTTGCTTGTCTGTCCGGAGTGATTGTGTTATCATCTTTGTTAAATAAGTAATGGAGGTAAGTGGAAAGCCTCCCTGAGTGCATGTGAAAAAAATGTGTTGCATCAACTATCTCATTAATCTAACATTTGGAAGCTATCAAATCATTCGGAATTGTTTCGACATCCCAGAAAAGACAGCCGAAAGTTTGATATGTTCAGCAAGTAAAGCATTGTATTGTGCAATTACCTCTGCAAGCTCCTTGTAAGTTGCCCCTGTTAACCGAACTTTCCCTCTGGTCGTGTCCTCTAAAAGCACATTCTTGCATGCCCTGGTTTTGTTTTTTAATTTAGCTGAACGATTGATGTTCTTCATGTCACTATACCCACCTTTCGACCAAGGCTCAGACTTTCCAAAAAGCAGGGAAGGCCAGCAATACAGATGGCCTGATGAAAGGCTCCCTGTTAACCAGCTAATGTTATACTTTTGATACCAGTTTGTATTGAATGCAGAGGTCGACCCTCCCCCACCTTTTCCATGTACCCCAGAGAATGAAAGGGGTTCTTCAACAAAAAGGCCACAACAAGAATGGCCATTCTACCATTCTGGTGGAGAAAACAGCACACTCATGCTGGTAGCTAGGTAGCTACTGAAGTTAGCAAGGCAAATGTAAATAAATTGCACTAACTGGACACACAAATAATGTTCTAAAACCAAGAAAACTATTTATAATGTACCTCCATCTCCTGTGACTTGAAAAAACTTGAATTTAGTAATATCCCCAAAATGCTCAACTATAACTCTTCACTCTTAATCTCTATCCAACAATGTCACCAAGCCTCTCAACACACAGAACCCCCATAATGTTCTGTGTCACAATCCCAACACAACACAGTAGGTTCATTCTCTGAATGAACAATTCTATGATTGGATGGACAACATGTCAGTTCATACTGCAAAAGCTTTCATTGGTTGGAAGACGTCCTCCGGAAGTGGTCATAATTACCATGTATGTCTATGAAAGCGGGTGAGTCCTACACGCCCCCTAGGTTTTGTATTGAAGTCAATGTAGCCAGAGGAGGACGGAAGCGAACTGTCCTCCGGCTACACCATGGTGCTAGCCCAGACAGTGCTGTTGAAGTTACTGTAGACCTTCATTGCAAAACAGTGTAATTTAATCAATTATTTGGTGCCATATGAATATATTTAGGGTAGTTTTATCTAAAAAGGATAATTGTGAAACATTTAAAAAGTTATTATTTTTTAAATTTCACTGAGGAGGATGGTCCTCCCCTTCCTCCTCTGAGGAGCCTCCACTGCAACATTTCTGCAGATGCTTATAAATGGTTTACATTGTACATATTTAGCAGACACTCTTATCCAGAGCGACTTGCATGAGAATTATGGTTAAGTGCCTTGCTCAATGATATTTTTTTTACCTAGTCTGTTCAGGGATTCGAACCAGCAACCTTTCAGATACTGACCCAATGCTCTTAACCGCTAGGATACCTGCCGCTGTTTGTTTGTAATGGTTTGTTTGTCTCCAGTGAGTCAACTGAGCACATCGCCCAGCTGTTAACCAAGATGTGCTTGCACTCAGAGGTCACAAGCGACGGCAAACAGATCGAGGTGGAGATCCCGCCCGCGCGCTCTGACGTCAACCACGCCTGTGACATCATGGAGGACGCCGCCATGGCGTACGGTTTCAACAATATTCCCCGCACCACGCCCCGCACCTATACCGTAGCCAGTCAGGTGAGGGTATTCTTCAGCAGGTTATTCAGGAGTGAAGTTGATTGGTTGTTGACTGGAGCTGCTGGTTGGGTGGTATTGTTTTCTATCTCATGACTATTGTGTTTTTAGCTCCCACTGAATAAGCTGTCAGAGCTGCTGAGACAGGACCTGGCTGCTGCTGGATTCACAGAGGCACTCACCTTCACCCTGGTACTGACACCTCACTCTCTCTACCTTTTGTGGACTCCAGGAAGAATAGCTTCTGAAAAAGCTAATAGAGATCCAAATAATAAACATGCACACACATTTTCATGTGTTGTATCTGTCTTCCTGTGCAGTGTTCTCAGGAGGACATAGCTGACAAGCTGTTGAAGAACATCTCCAGAGACCAGAGCATGTCACATCTCCAACCCCAAAACAGCAGAGTTCCAGGTGGACCACCATTACTGTGGATTAATGATGTCTCTATGATAACATTATAAACTGCCCCCCTTTAGTCTCTTAGAATCCATTCAACTGTTTTACTTTATATCACCCCCTGTTGATGTGAGTGTTTACTACAAAAGAGAGTGCTGTGTGACTAGGTGGGTTGGTCAGCGGCTGGTGGTGGTATTAACAGCAGTGCTCGTCTTTTCCACCAGGTGGCGCGCACCACCCTGCTGTCAGGCCTGCTGAAGACTGTGGCTGCCAACAGGAAGACGCCTCTGCCTCTGAGGCTGTTTGAGATTTCAGACGTGGTGCTCAAGGATGAAACCAAAGGTGTGTTTGTGTGTGGGTGTGACCCAAGTATTCATCATGTAGTGTATTCACGGATATGTGTAGAAATAATGTCATTGTATGTCTGCCTTTCTAATTTCTTTATTAGGACAAACATGAATGTACATACTGATTCCCTCATACTCAAGAAGACACTGTCATTATCAGTTTTTAAAGACATCCCAATGGCCAAGTTGTCCTCTGCTCTCCCAATCAGACGTGGGGGCCAGGAACAACCGTCGTCTGTGTGCTGTCTACTACAACAAGAGTCCTGGGTTTGAGGTAATCCACGGCCTGATGGACAGGGTCATGCAGCTGCTGGAGATCAAACCAGGCCAGGGCAATGGCTACCACATCCAGGCTGCCGACGGTAAGACAACCACGGAGCCATCTCACTAGTTTAAACTGGACTCTCTCTCTGACTCACTCATTCACCCCCCACCCCCCGACCCGACCGATGTGCGTGTCTCCTGCACAATCAGACATGGGGGAAATCGATGGCCTCAAGTACCACAGAGAGAGAGGGATGAGGAGGTTGCAAAGAGGGAGAGCAGGGGTGCGGAGGACAGAGAGAGACTTGGGGATAGAGAGAGCATGTAGTTTCAGCAGGGGGAGTCAGACTGCATGTGAGTCACGTCTGCTGCTGCAGTTCCCCTGTCTGAGTTTACAGGGAGATAGACTGGCACATCCATGGGCATTTAGACTGCCTGAAACAAACACACTTACACAGCTACAAAAAAAACACTTCAACTGTTACATTTACACGACTAGCAAACTATTATGCAGACCAGACATACAACACGCATGCAAAAAAAGATGTGCTCCTCATGTCTGTGTGACCTTAACCCCATCACAGGGTCATGATCTTCTGCAGGACCTCCCGCAATGTTATCCTATGGGGGGAGGGAGGGACTCTTAGGGAGCAGATGCCCATGTTTCACTTAACTGTTAAAGGCATGCTTGACTGTCTGGTTGGTGTTGACCTTGGCTCAGAGAGAATGAATCTGAGAGGGTTTTCAGGGTTGGTGGAATAGGTTGTCACTTGTCAGGCTGGCTGGCTTGAACTTAGCTATTAGTGTACCATTTTTAAAGACTGGTTGTCATGGTGCTGCCCTGCTTTCGAAGAGACACACAATGTAGAGCGCTTTCTGTTGCTAGTTAGGAGTTAGCATCTGAACGGTGAGCTAAGGAGTACATTAGCTTTTAGAAGCAAAGCAACGTGGGAAGAAGTGAAGCACCATGGAGAAGAGAATAGAACAGCATAGGAACAGAACATCTCTGTGGAAGTGGAGTCATAGCAACCCTGAGCCTAGATGGGCTCCTTGAACAGGCTCTAAGAAGCAGTCATTGTTTTAAAAAACCTTGTCAGTAAGCTCTCTCACACATCAAATCAAATGTTATTTGTCACATGTGCCAAATACAACCTTATAGTGAAATGCTTACTTACAAGCTCTTAACAAACAATGCAGTTAAGAAAATACATTTTAAAAAAGTAAGAGAAGAATAACAAAGGATTAAAGAGCAGCAGTAAATAACAATAGTGGGGCTATATACAGGGGGTACCGGTACATAGTCAATGTGGAGGCTATATACAGGGGGTACCGCTACAGTGTCAATGTGGAAGCTATATACAGGGGGTACCGGTACAGTGTCAATGTGGAGGCTATATACAGGGGTACCGGTACAGTGTCAATGTGGAGGCTATATACAGGGGGTACCGTACAGTGTCAATGTGGAGGCTATATACAGGGGGTACCGCTACAGTGTCAATGTGGAGGCTATATACAGGGGGTACCGCTACAGTGTCAATGTGGAGGCTATATACAGGGGGTACTGCTACAGTGTCAATGTGGAGGCTATATACAGGGGGTACCGCTACAGTGTCAATGTGGAGGCTATATACAGGGGGTACCGCTACAGTGTCGATGTGGAGGCTATATACATGGGGGTACCGCTACAGTGTCAATGTGGAGGCTATATACAGGGGGTACCGGTACAGTGTCAATGTGGAGGCTATATACAGGGGGTACCGGTACAGTGTCAATGTGGAGGCTATATACAGGGGGTACCGCTACAGTGTCAATGTGGAGGCTATATACAGGGGGTACCGCTGCAGTGTCAATGTGGAGGCTATATACAGGGGGTACCTCTACAGTGTCAATGTGGAGGCTATATACAGGGGGTACCGCTACAGTGTTAATGTGGAGGCTATATACAGGGGGTACCGCTACAGTGTCAATGTGGAGGCTATATACAGGGGGTACCGGTACAGTGTCAATGTGGAGGCTATATACAGGGGTACCGGTACAGTGTCAATGTGGAGGCTATATACAGGGGGTACCGGTACAGTGTCAATGTGGAGGCTATATACAGGGGGTACCGGTACAGTGTCAATGTGGAGGCTATATACAGGGGGTACCGCTACAGTGTCAATGTGGAGGCTATATACAGGGGGTACCGCTACAGTGTCAATGTGGAGGCTATATACAGGGGTACCGCTACAGTGTCAATGCGGAGGCTATATACAGGGGTACCGCTACAGTGTCAATGCGGAGGCTATATACAGGGGGTACCGGTACAGTGTCAATGTGGAGGCTATATACAGGGGGTACCGCTACAGTGTCAATGTGGAGGCTATATACAGGGGGTACCGCTACAGTGTCAATGCGGAGGCTATATGTACAGGGGGTACCAGTACAGAGTCAATGTACGGGGGCACCGGTGTCGAGGTAATATGTACAAGTAGGTAGAGTTATTAAAGTGACTAACTATTCCACATATCTGAGAATAGTTATGCCTCATTATCTCTTGAGTCTCTCTCGTCTGTGTGGAAACATTTATTCTCACTGGACCACTGAGAAGCCTCATCACCTGTCCTTCCTTCCCACCCCCCTCTTCGGTTTCCCCACTTTCAGATTCCACTTTCTTCCCTGGTCGCTGTGCTGAGATCTTTGCATGCGGGAAGAGCATAGGACGCCTCGGGGTCCTTCACCCTAGTGTCATCAACCACTTTGAGCTCACCATGCCATGCTCCGCCCTGGACATCGACATCGAGCCCATCCTGTGATGTCACACCCAGACACACACCGAACTTGTAAGACCACCAAACTCATCAACCAACACAGGTTAATTTACTCATGCTCAGTCCATCCCAACACAGGTGTTTCCAGCAGAGTACGGACCAACCCTCTCCATTGGAACTCACGTTTTCACGCAAATCTCCCATTGACATCACACTGAAAGCTTGAGATATGAGTGCAAAAGTTAGGATTCGGACCCAAATTAATTGTTCAGTTGATATCATGCATGGTATTTCTGTTGGACAAATGTACATCAGTGTATGAAGTAACCATAGAAACTTTTGGCTGGTACAGTGCATTTGGAAAGTATTGACCTCTTGACCTTGTCCACATTTTGTTACGTTACAGACTTTTTCTTAAATGGATTCCATAGTTTTTTTAAGGAAATATGTAAATGTGATAAGTATTCAGACCCTTTACTCAGTACTTTGTTGAAGCACTTTTGTCAGCGATTACAGCCTCAAGTCTTCTTGGGTATGATGCTACAAGCTTGGCACACCTGTATTTGGGGAGTTTCTCTAGTTATTCTCTGCAGATCCTCTCAAGCTCTGTCAGGTTGGCTGGGGAGCGTCACTGCACAGCTATTTTCAGGTCTCTCCAGAGATGTTCGATTGAGTTTCAGTCCGGGCTCTGGCTGGGACACTCAAGGACATTCAAAGACTTGTCCTGAAGCCACTCCTGCGTTGTCTTGGCTGTGTGCTTAGGAGTGTTCGCCCCTGTCTGAGGTCCTGAGCGCTCTGGAGCAGGTTATCATCAAGGATCTCTCTGTACTTTGCTCTGTTCATCTTTCCCTCAAAAGACTAGTCTCCCAGTCCCTGCTGCTGAAATACATCCCCACAGCATGATGCTGCCACCACCATGCTTCACCGTAGGGATAGTGCCAGGTTTCCTTCAGATGTGATGCTTGGCATGCAGGCCAAAGAGTTCAATCAACCCAGAGAATCTTGTTTCTGAGGGTCTTTAAGTGCCTTTAGGCAAACTCCAAGTGGGCTGTCATGTGCCTTTTACTGAGGAGTGGCTTCCGTCTGGCCACTCTACCATAAAGGCCTGATTGGTGGAGTGCTGCAGAGATGGTTGTCCTTCTGGAAGGTTCTCCCATCTCCCCAGAGGAGCTTTGTCAGATTGGCCATTGGGTTCTTGGTCACCTCCTTGACCAAGGCCCTTCATTCCCGATTGCTCAATTTGGCAAGGTGGCCAGCTCTAGGAAGAGCACCTTCTTGGTGGTTCCAAACGTCTTCTATTTTAGAATGATGTAGGCCACTGTGTTCTTAGACCTTCAATGCTGCAGACATTTTTTTCCCAGATCTGTGCCTCGATACAATCCTGACTCGGAGCTCTACGGACAATTCCTTCGACCTCATGGCTTGGTTTTTGCTCTGACATGCACTGTCAAATGTGGGATTTTATATAGACAGGTTTGTGCCTTTCCAAATCATGTCCAATCAATTGGATTTACCACAGGTGGACACCAATCAAGTTGTAGAAACATCAAGGATGATCAATCGAAACAGGATGCTCCGGAGCTCAATTTCGAGTCTCGTAGCAAAAGGTCTGAAGTTATTTCAGTTTTTTTTAGTATACATTTTCTAAAAACCTGTTTTCGCTTTGTCATTATGGGGTATTGTGTGTAGATTGAGGGGATTTTAAAAAACAAACATTTTAGAATAAGGCTGTAATGTAACAAAATGTGGGAAAGGAAAGAGGTCTGAATATTTTCAGAAGGCACTGTACATAGTGTGGCTGTATTTTTATCTCCATGGTAATTAAAATGTACATGAGACATCAGCCTGTGAATTCACTGCAGCGGTGTATTTCTGAATTCACTGCAGTCCTGTTTCACTTGAGCTTTTAACCCATAGACTGTACCATTTAAAAGACATTGCTCTGAGCAATCATTTCAATTCCTGTCATTTACATTAAAGGTTTGTCTTATACAGCATATAAGCCTATTGCACTGTGAGTGTAAATAACAGGAAGCCACAGCTGTGGTTCAACAGGTTTCATTGTTTATTTTTGACTTACATGGTCTTGTTAGGTGGGCGAATGCTCTTGGGCGGAGCTTCATCTACTTAATGGAAGATACAACAGGACAAACTCTAACATGCAGTACTGTAATTATGCAGGTGTTGCTCAGGTATGGTTGTGGTAGTGAGAGGAAGGAGGTATCAAGAACTTACAAAAGTGGAAGGATAAAACGGGCAAATAACATGTTGCAAATAAAATTGTTGTGATTCAGAATTTTAAAATGTGTCTCGTCTTTCAAAGTTACACAATGTGTGAAATACAGAATCAATGTATAAAATGTACAAATGTCAAATATACAAGAAACATTTACTTGTTAGGATCCTGTCATCATTCATGTTATATAGTAACAGCATTGGGTCATAGCGGTCCCAGTACTATGAACAGTGTATTGACCAGAATAGAGTGGACCAGGCCTATGAATGTATAGGTGGTGAATTTATACAGCACCTCAATCTCCTTCCTTCTCCTGGCGTCTGTCTTTGACTGACAGTCCATAGCAGGAGCACAGCACCCACAGACTGGCTGTCTTCACCATCTGTCGAGTCGCCACCAAAGCCACAACACCCACCACAAAGCGGCGCTGCCCAGGGCTAAGCCACCCAGTGTCAGTGCTGGCAGGGGTACGGGTAGCATCCCCTGGGGCTCAAACGTCACCCCCAGCCTCTCATTCACCCAGTAGCCCACAGAACAGCCTGCACTCACCCCCAGGATGGTGGTGTAATGGTCCAGCTCGGGTTAGGTGTAGCTCACGAAGAAGGCCAGTACCAATGCCCTGAGTGGGGAGGTGAGCTGGAGCTGGTCAAATGTTTCCCAGTATGGATAGGTGACCACTATCAATGTGGCTGAGATTAAAGCACCACAGATCACATCCTGAAACCAGCAGGGAGGGGTAGTGTATATTATGTACATGTATTTGATACATTTTTGTCACTGCTTAGACAGACATTCATAGTAGTTTGAAGGGTGATGTGGTCTTTATGGTGATGAAGTGCTAGTCTGAGACAGAGGAGGCTGGTGTGAGGAGCTATAGGAGACAGGTTCATTGTAATGGCTGGAATGGCTGGAATGGAATTAATGGAACAGAGTCATACATTTGGTTTCCAAATGTTTGATACCGTTCCAATTATTTCATTCCAGCCATTACAATGAGCCTGTCCTCCTATAGCCCCTCCCACCAGCCTCCTCTGGTCTGAGTGTTGCTCTGGAACCTCTATCTCAATTTTACAGGTCATAATGAACTACATATTCTTATGTAATGGCATGATGAATGTCAAAGTGAAAGGCAGGTCCCCCTAGCTAACAGTGCCAGCCAGACATACAGTATGAATAATAAATACTGCATTGGGTCTGAATGTTTTATACAGTACTTTATATAGTACTGTCGGGGCAGAGCAGAGAAAGAGACTCACCAGATCAGAATACATGCCTGTGTACAGATGCCTCAGACACACCTACACAGACGACACCACCGCCACAAGCAGACCCACTTCAAACTGGAACTGTGAACAGAATATATAGGTACACACACAAATCACACTCAGACGTGGCTACACACACTACGACAAAATACACAACTATCTGATGAGACGTTCTCTGATACTTTGATAAATAAGGGATACAATCTGGAAACCTCCGTTTGGGACTGTCAGACTGACGGTGTAACCAAGAAATTCTCAACATAGTTCCGTACAGAGTCGGAACTTGCTTAATCCAGCTAGCCAATAGGATGGAAATGAAAATATTGTTTATACACCTATCCAATTCCTCCAGATCTACATGGCTCTAGGGGTGGGGGTTGTTTCTGGGCAGGGCCATGCTCTTATCTTCCACTTTGTGCTCACCTTTTCTCTTTTCCTCTCTGTCTCCTTTTTCTCTTGTTGATATTTGTCCTCCATTAGTCAGTCCCCCTAAGACAATCTGTCATCCATCTATTCTGCCACTTTGACATATGGACTGTCTTAGTCATCTTTTTAGTCATGTCTGTCCATCTCCCTCCTTTAATATAATTTACCTATGTCTTTTTGTTTCTCTCCATTTCAATGACAAGCAAGCAAGCCCATGTCATGTATATTCATTGACCTCCTTTTCCCTCCCTCCCTCCTCCTCATCTCTTTCCGTGTCTGTTCCTTCCCCTTGTAGCTAGGGGGGCCTTTCAAAAGAAGTTAATGAAGAGAGGACTCTGAATGGACACAAAGGATGCTGGGATGGAGGGGCCACTGTGATTGACTGTCCTGACCTTTCACCCCTCGACCTAAGAGATTGCCTCAGGCCATTCAGACCACTGCACCAGACCACTACACATCTATAGCTATGTGCCCTCTCAGAAACATAAACTAAGTCGCCGCTGCACCAGACCACTGTAGCTATGTGCTTTCTTTGATTCTCAGAAACAATGTCACCACATGCATAGATATGCATGCTCTCTCAGAAACAATGTCACCACTGAAGCACACTACCACTATATCTGAGGCTGGTGCACACAACCACTATCTGAGGCTGGTGTTTGAGTAGCTGATTGATTGTTGTGTGTGTGTGAGAGAGATTGACAGTCATTTACTCTATAGTCAATCAGAGGAACAAACAGCAGCTGTGTGGGTGTGTCTGAAGGTGACTGATGGTGACTGGCCATCACAGAAATTTTCCATATGCACAAAAAGCTTATTTCTCTCAAATTTTGTCCAGAAATGTGTTTACCTCCCTTTTAGTGAGCATTTCTCCTTTGCCAAGATAATCCATCCACCTGTCAGGTGTGGCATATCAAGAAGCTGATTATACAGCATGATCCTTACACAGGTGCACCTTGAAGACGGGACAATAAAAGGTCACTTTTAAAATGTGCAGTTCTGTCACACAACACAATGCTAAAGATGTCTCAAGTTTTGAGGGTGAGTGCAATTGGCATGCTGACTGCAAGAATGTCAATCAGAGCTGTTACCAGAGAATTGAATGTACATTTCTCTAACATAAGCCACCTCCAAAGTCCTTTTACAGAATTTGGCATTACGTCCAACCGGCCTCACAACCGCAGACCACATGTAACCACGCCAGCTCAGGACCGCCACATCCAGCTTCTTCACCTGCAGGATCATCTGAGGAGGGGTGTGGGGGTACTGAGGGCTATTTCTGTCTGTAATAAAGCCCTTTTGTGGGGAAAAACTCCTTCTGATTGGCCACTTTGACATATGGACTGTCTTAAAGTCATCTTTTTATTGACCTCCCCTGCTGGCTCCCCAGCACCCCTGCCCAGTCATGTGAAATCCATAGATTAGGGCCTAATAAACTGATTTCCTTACATGAACTGTAACTAACTGTAACTATCTTTGAAATTGTTGCATGTTGCATTTATATTTTTGTTCAGTATATATAACTATGTGGTACGAAACTCCATGTTTACTTCTATGGTTCTGTACAGGCCTTGTCCCAGGGAAGGGTGCAAGCGATGAGTCTCCCCCAAGACTGAGTAGCAGAAGCTTGGCAGGGGACCCAAGGGGCTCAAGACGCTGCATGGGCCTCACCTGAACCCTGTAAGCCACACTGAGGAAGATGGTGAAGATGGTGGTGGCGGCCATGGCGTGGGTGGTGGGAAGGCCATACACAGTGTCCACACGCTTCTCGAGCTAAACCACCGGGGGCGATAGAGGGCGATCTACGCCTAGCTGATGTACATCACCATCTGGAGAAGATAAGGAAAATAGGAGAGGCAGAGAAGAGAAGGGTAAGTCTTTCATAAAGGGCTTTACTAATACATTTGATTGGTTGGAACTCGGTACACTTTTACTGTGCAAAGAATAAATGAAAAACATTCTAATGTATGAAGCTAACCGGATTGTTCAATGCTCCATTAAGAATGGCCACACAGTATGCTATAAATAAGTAATCATTCAGTTTGTAGTAACCAGTTTGCAAGAAGATGCAAGGCACACTTCTATAAAAGGAGCACAGTCTGCAGTTGCTCAGTAACGCAATCTACTGTAAGAATCAAATACATCCATGAGCTGCTGACACAGTGTCTTCAGTTGATGCTGACTGTGTACCCCTACAGTAACACAGACACGCTCCACAGAACTCAGGTTCTGACACAATGGTTGTGAAACAACTGATATTTTAGTGATACAGCAGAGAGTTTGTGCAGAAAAACAATGTATCACAAATGCATTGTACATCAGTAGCAAAACCTTAGTGTGGATGTGGCCAGAGGCAGTGTGCAGGCAATGCCAGGCCAGGGATGTGCGCCAATCAGTACACACTGACTGTCTACTACACATCCTTAGGAGACGGCGCTAGTGCGACACGGGGGCTGACCCTCCACCCAGGCTAGAGTTGTATTTAGCTCTGCCTGTTATATTTAGAGAGAGAGAGATGGGGGAGGAAAGAGTGTGCAAGCTACAGAAAGAAAGATAGAGGTGGTAACCATGATTCTTCCTACTGACAAGATGGGGAGACTATAGTCATTGAGTGTTTGAGTAACCATGGTCCATGAGAGAGAGAACTGCCTATAGGCTTCTTATCCTCATGGTTAGCATAGCAACCAGAGTTTATAGACTGAAAGTGAAAAGTGGAGGGAGGTAGGAAAGACAGTCACTATCTCTAGCAATCAGCCACTTGTTCCCTGGAGGCTACTGCCTCCAAGACATGAACAGACATGAACATGTATTTATTCATCACTGCTATAGTTATGATATATATAGTGCTATTTATATTGTTGTTTTTTATGACCATTTGTATTTTATTTCACTTAGTCCTGCATGTTGAAGCTCAGAGCCTAAGATTTTCACTGTACCCTGCAATCACAACTGCAACCCTGTACATGTGACTATTAAACACTTTGAATCTGACATAGCGTACCCTGCTCGTTACTAGCCAACCAATCATATCAATCCCACTGGTACTGTCCTCAGATTAAGCTATACAGTGGGCCGTCACATTAGGCTCTTTGTGTGGGCCACATCAAAGGACTGACCAGGCTCCATCACATGAAGACATGAGTTAAAGATGGTGCAGGTCATAAACAGATAGTAGCAGCACAGAGTTAGCTGAATGAATGAGACTATTGATCAGGCCGAGTGTCGCTCTGGACTTTGATCTGTCAACATGGGAGGGTGGTGGGTTGGGGAGGAATGGACTGTTCCTGCAACAAGATCTCATATTTTCCCGTCGAAATGTGATATATTATGGACGCATTCATTCTGCATGGTTACAGTAGCAATTCCATGTGGTTACAGGGTTAAAACAGAAACAACTCAAAGGTTAAGACTTTAGGCATTCATTAAGAGTGGTTAAGGTTAGGGCTGCGGTTTGTTGAAGGCTTAAAACAAAATAATAAAAAACAACATCGTTGGTTTGTTTTCTGATTAAGTAATAAATGCTGGTTTAAGTCCTGTCAATACAGCATGCTTTAGGAAGAGGACCAGAGTGGAGAGGCTCGGTCTCTAATTCCGTGACTTTAGTTATGATCATTAAGAAAAGCCATGTGTTACCATGGCAACCGATGTTACCCTGTAATTAAGGTGCGTGTTGTGCTAAATGAGAGGAGTGTGTGTGTATGTGTGAGGGGACAGCGTGAACCCTAGAAAACACCAGCTTCACAATAAGAGAGGGCTTTACAACCGCAGAGCTGTTTGCCCTAAGGGCAGTCAGACCAAATGGTTCCCATAGAGAGAGAACCTCAAAGCAATGACCAGGTCAATAAAACAGGCTGACCAGACTAGAGATCAACTTAGGTTGCAATGTCTAACTACACTCTAGAGAGTAACTCTGTGTGTGACTGTGTGTGCACGTGCGAGGTGTCTAGGTGTTCAGAGTTCACTGCCCAAACCATTCCTCCCCTGGGGCAGAACATGGGCAGGTTGCTCAAAGAGCACACACCTTGTGCTGGAGGAGAGGAAACAAACTTACTGTCACTCACTGTTAGAGTGTGTGTGTTTGAGCTTCATGGACAAAGCATAACTAGATGCAGGAACGTGTATGATCTATGAGTATAAACTATTAATTATTAGATTGTATCAACTATTTATTACTGAGTTATAAACAATGGTTGAAATTGTGTGATTGTTAATTAGGTGCTTGCCAAATTGTGAGTAATTTAGAGACCCTCTTGTTCTGTCCTTTTACCCTGTAGCACCAGTCAACCTGGCCCCATGTGGTCCTTGTGGCCTGGGGACATTGTGATGTCAGGACCAGGTCAGAAAGAGGTAAGGGGGGGTCAGAGAGGGGTAAGGGGTCAGAGGTGGTGAAGGAGAAGAAGAGCATTATTGTTGCACGCTCTCTCTCTCTTTCACATACGATAAAACATACTATTGTATGGGATGTTCAATCTGGTCTTCATATCATCATGGCCAGCCAATCATCCCCAGCTTACAATTGGCTCATTCATCCCTCCATTCCCCTTAACTATTCCCCAGGTCGTTGCTGTAAATGAGAATGTGTTCTCAGTCAACTTACCTGGTAAAATATGGGTTAAATAACAATTCCAGCAAAGCATCAGTCTGTGACCACCAAGGCACACGCTGATCTGGCATACCATATCTGACTTATGGTGTGGGTATTTCTTATGGTGTGGGTATTTCTTATGGTGTGGGCATTTCTTATGGTGTGGGTATTTCTTATGGTGTGGGCATTTCTTATGGTGTGGGTATTTCTTATGGTGTGGGTATTTCTTATGGTGTGGGCATTTCTTATGGTGTGGGCATTTCTTATGGTGTGGGCATTTCTTATGGTGTGGGCATTTCTTATGGTGTGGGCATTTCTTATGGTGTGGGTATTTCTTATGGTGTGGGCATTTCTTATGGTGTGGGTATTTCTTATGGTGTGGGCATTTCTTATGGTGTGGGTATTTCTTATGGTGTGGGCATTTCTTATGGTGTGGGCATTTCTTATGGTGTGGGCATTTCTTATGGTGTGGGTATTTCTTATGGTGTGGGCATTTTATGGTGTGGGCATTTCTTATGGTGTGGGCATTTCTTATGGTGTGGCCATTTCTTATGGTGTGGGTATTTCTTATGGTGTGGGTATTTCTTATGGTGTGGGCATTTCTTATGGTGTGGGTATTTCTTATGGTGTGGGTATTTCTTATGGTGTGGGCATTTCTTATGGTGTGGGCATTTCTTATGGTGTGGGTATTTCTTATGGTGTGGGCATTTCTTATGGTGTGGGCATTTCTTATGGTGTGGGCATTTCTTATGGTGTGGGCATTTCTTATGGTGTGGGCATTTCTTATGGTGTGGGCATTTCTTATGGTGTGGGTATTTCTTATGGTGTGGGCATTTCTTATGGTGTGGGCATTTCTTATGGTGTGGGCATTTCTTATGGTGTGGGCATTTCTTATGGTGTGGGTATTTCTTATGGTGTGGGCATTTCTTATGGTGTGGGCATTTCTTATGGTGTGGGCATTTCTTATGGTGTGGGCATTTCTTATGGTGTGGGCATTTCTTATGGTGTGGGTATTTCTTATGGTGTGGGCATTTCTTATGGTGTGGGCATTTCTTATGGTGTGGGCATTTCTTATGGTGTGGGCATTTCTTATGGTGTGGGCATTTCTTATGGTGTGGGCATTTCTTATGGTGTGGGCATTTCTTATGGTGTGGGTATTTCTTATGGTGTGGGTATTTCTTATGGTGTGGGTTTTTGGTGTGGGCATTTCTTATGGTGTGGGCATTTCTTATGGTGTGGGTATTTCTTATGGTGTGGGCATTTCTTATGGTGTGGGTATTTCTTATGGTGTGGGCATTTCTTATGGTGTGGGCATTTCTTATGGTGTGGGCATTTCTTATGGTGTGGGCATTTCTTATGGTGTGGGCATTTCTTATGGTGTGGGCATTTCTTATGGTGTGGGCATTTCTTATGGTGTGGGTATTTCTTATGGTGTGGGCATTTCTTATGGTGTGGGTATTTCTTATGGTGTGGGTATTTCTTATGGTGTGGGCATTTCTTATGGTGTGGGCATTTCTTATGGTGTGGGTATTTCTTATGGTGTGGGCATTTCTTATGGTGTGGGCATTTCTTATGGTGTGGGCATTTCTTATGGTGTGGGTATTTCTTATGGTGTGGGTATTTCTTATGGTGTGGGTATTTCTTATGGTGTGGGTATTTCTTATGGTTTGGGTATTTCTTATGGTGTGGGTATTTCTTATGGTGTGGGCATTTCTTATGGTGTGGGCATTTCTTATGGTGTGGGTATTTCTTATGGTATGGGCATTTCTTATGGTGTGGGTATTTCTTATGGTGTGGGTATTTCTTATGGTGTGGGTATTTCTTATGGTGTGGGCATTTCTTATGGTGTGGGCATTTCTTATGGTGTGGGTATTTCTTATGGTGTGGGCATTTCTTATGGTGTGGAAGTATTTCTTATGGTGTGGGCATTTCTTATGGTGTGGGTATTTCTTATGGTGTGGGTATTTCTTATGGTGTGGGCATTTCTTATGGTGTGGGCATTTCTTATGGTGTGGGTATTTCTTATGGTGTGGGCATTTCTTATGGTGTGGGTATTTCATAAATGAACATTTAGTGAGATCAACTACAGTACATTTCCTCGTGTAGAAAATAATAGAACGGAGTATTGTTATCAGTTCCAGTTTGGACAGCTTTGTCAGTTGCAAAGTCTTTATCATGAGTCACATTATGAAACGCAATTACTTCTGATTTTAATAGAAAAATCTGACCAAACATGTTTTACTGCCATTTCTTCCCATCAAATTAGGAAAAAGAGAAACAGAACCATTGTCAGTTATGGTGTGGGCATTTCTTATGGTGTGGATAGAGACAGATATAATATTGGACTAAAACAATCATTTCAAACCTTGATTACATGTGGGGACAGTGTCTTGACTCTTCGTGGTCATTCAAAATCACACTTATTGTAAGAGTAGGGGTGTTCACCCCGGTGTCATGGCCACATTCCATCCCTGCCACCTAATCATCCCCTTCCTTCCTAATTGGCATATATCACTCCTCACCTCTCCACCTGATAGCTGATGTGTGGTGAGCGTTCTGGCACAAAAATGGTCACCGTGCATTACCCAGGTGGGTGCTACACATTGATGGTGGATGAGTTGAGTTTCCCCCTTACTATGTAAAGCGCTTGAGTACCTCAGTTGGTAGAAAAACGCTGTATAAATCCAATCAATTATTATTATTATTTCTATACGATCACGTACCTCTATATTATGTGTGGGGATACTTGGGAACACATTTCCAAAATTAAAATCACTTGGAGCTGATTTCCTGGTGTTTTTACAGTATTTTATGTCCAAGAATTAAATATTAGAATTGTTGATTTGTTTTGCTCAGAAACCCCCCCGAGGGCCAAACTGCTGACTGCCAGTTGGAAAACCCTGCTCTACACAGACAGGTTGCCTCCCACAATATAAGATCTGCGATATCTGATACTAGAAGATAAGGGAAACGTTACTGATTACAGTAAACATTTTGCCACTCATTCACAGTGTAAAAGCACAGTAGCCTACAGTATAATAACAAAAAGGAGGCTCATTGCAGGTCATTGTCATTCCTATAGTTTTCACTCTTCTGTAACCATATCCTGACCAGGAGAACTACTTGTAGCCTCAAATGAACATTTAGTGAGATCAACTACAGTATTTGTATATGGTCTTTTCTACTCGTGTAGAAAATAATAGACCACGGAGTATTGTTATCAGTTCCAGCCTTTGGACAGCTTTGTCAGTTGCAAAGTCTTTATCTCATGAGTCACATGGATATGAAACGCAATTACTTCTGATTTTAATTTAGAAAAAATATTTTGTCTTTTGGAAAATAATTTGACCAAACATGTTTTAAGCACTGCCATTTCTGGTAGTCCCCATCAGGACATCCAATGTGTGATGGTAGGAAAAGAGAAACAGAACCATGTGCGGCAGATCCAGTTGTGACAAGTGTTGTAAAGTACTTAAGTAAAAACTTCAGTATTTTGGGGCGGTATCTGTACTTTACTATTTATATTTTGGACAACTTTTACTCCACTACATTCCTAAAGAAAGTTTCCCATACAGTTTCCCTGACACCCAAAAGTACTCATTACATTTTGAATTCTTAGCAGGACAGGAAAATGGTGTAATTCACACACTTAAAAGAGAGAATCCTTGGTCATCCCTACTGCCTCTGATCTGGAGGACTCACTAAACACAAATGCTTTGTTTGTAAATTATGTCTGAGTGTTGGAGTGTTCCCCTGGCTATCTGTAAAAACAAAAAATGTTTTTAAAGAATGAACATTGTGCGGTCTGGTTTGCTTAATATAAGGAATTTGAAATGATTCATACTTTTAGCTTTACTTTTCATACTTAAGTATATTTAAAACCAAATACTTTTACTCAAGTAGGACTTTACTGGGTGACTTTCACTTGAGTCATTTTTTATTAATGTATCTTTACTTTTACTCAAGTATGAAAATTGGGTACTTTTCCCACCACTGGTTGTGACATGATCCTCATCTGCGCCAGCCAAAAGACCAACAGTCCTCATCAGGCTGGAACGGCTGCTGGTACTGAATGTCTGTTGTATCTACGTTTAAAGTAGCCTAAACTAAACAATAGGCTAACTGCTCAAGTCAGGTTATAGGCTATGTAATGTTCCATTTGAATACCCTAACAAACACGGATGTTGGGTTGTTTATTTAGGAGATTTTGGAGATTCTATGGCATTCTGCTGCCAATGACTGGAACGAACTACAAAAATCTCTGAAACTGGAAACACTTCTCACTCACTAGCTTTAAGCACCAGATGTCAGAGCAGCTCACAGATTATTGCACCTGTACATAGCCCATCTATAATTTAGCCCAACAACTACCTCTTTCCCTACTTTATTTATTTGGTCCTTTGCACCCCATTATTTATCTCTCCTTTGCACATTCTTCCACTGCAAATCAACCATTCCAGTGTTTTACTTGCTATATTGTATTTACTTCACCAACATGGCCTTCTTTTGCCTTTACCTCCCTTATCTCACCTCACTTGCTCACATTGTATATAGACTTGTTTTTTTTACTGTATTATTGACTATGTTTTTTACTCCATGTGTAACTCTGTGTTGTTGTATGTGTCTAATTGCTTTACTTTATCTTGGCCAGGTCGCAAATGTAAATGAGAACCTGTTCTCAACTTGCCTACCTGGTTAAATAAACGTGAAATAAAATAAATAAAAATTCTTCAAAGTAGCCACCCTTTGCCTTGATGACCGCTTTACATACTCTTGGCATTCTCTCAACCAGCTTCGTGAGGTTGTCAACTGGAATGCATCTCAATTAACAGGTGTGCCTTGTTAAAAGTACATTTTTGGAATTTCTTTCCTTCTTAATGCATGTGAGCCAATCAGTTGTGTTGTGACAAGGTAGGGGTGAAATACAGAAGATAGCCCGATTTTGTAAAATACATATTATGCCAAGAACAGCTCAAATAAACAAAGAGAAATGACAGTATATCATTACTTTAAGACATGGTCAGTCAATCCAGAAAATTTCAGGAACTTCGAAAGTTTCTTCAAGCGCTATGATGAAACTGGCTCTCATGAGGACCGCCACAGGAAAGAAAGACACAGAGTTACCTCTGCTGCAGAGGATAAGTTCATTAGAGTTACCAACCTCAGAAATCGGCAATTAACTGCACCTCAGATTGCAGCCCAAATAAATGCTTCACAGATTTCAAGTAACATACACATCTCAACATCAACTGTTTAGAAGAGACTGCATGAATCAGGCCTTCATGGTTGAATTTCTGCAGAGACACCACTACTAAAGGACACCAATAAGAATAAGAAACTTGCTTGGGCCAAGAAAGACGAGCAATGGACATTGGACAGGTGGAAATTTGTCCTTTGGTATGATGAGTCCAAATTTAAGATTTTTGTATCCAACCCCTGTGTCTTTGTGAGACACAGAGTAGGGGAACGGATGATCTCCGCATGTGTGGTTCCCACCATGAAACATGGAGGAAGAGGTGTGATGGTGCGGGGATGCTTTGCTAGTGACACTGTCAGTGATTTATTTAGAATTCATGGCACACTTAACCAGCATGGCTGCCACACAATTCTGCAGCAATACACCATCCCATCTAGTTTGCGCTTAGTGTGACTACCATTTGTTTTCAAGAGGACAATGACCCAAAACACACCTCCAGGCTGTGTAAGGGCTATTTGACCAAGGAGGGTGATAGAGTGCTGCATCATCTGACCTCAACCCAGTTGAGATGGTTTGGAATGAGTTGGACCGCAGAGTGAAGGAACAGCAGACAACAAGTGCACAGCATATGTGGAACTCCTTCAAGACTGTTGGAAATGCATTCCTTATGAAGCTGGTTGAGAGAATGCCAAGAGTGTGCAAAGCTGTCATCAAGGCAAAGGGTGGCTACTTTGAAGAATCTCAAATATAAAAAAAAAAACATTTTTATTTGTTTAACACTTTGGTTACAACATGATTCCATGTGTTATTTCATAGTTTTGATGTCTTCACTATTTTTCTACAATGTAGAAAATAGTACAAATAAAGAAAAACCCTTGAATGAGTAGGTGTGTCCAAACGTTTGACTGGTACTGTATGTAAATGAGGAATTTATAACAAAATAAACAATCCAAGTGCAAACAATTCATGCAATGAAACAATGAATGCACAAGAATTGGTGGTAGACAGGTAAGGCATTCTGGAGAGACACGCCTATATCTTCACCACGCACCCCTCCCCTTCTACTTGTCTCAACATTTTAAGTTATACTCAAGACACATTATCTTCACACGTATTTTTGATGCTTTTCACTGACAGCCGCAACTTGATAATCAGCCAGGCCTACTGCCACGCGCCCTGCCCAAATTGGAATAGCCTATGCATTTTTGATTTATATTTTTTTTTAAAGAAGCTGATAATTCTCTGTAGTTAAGTCATGCTCTCTGGTGAAGTATTTATGATTTAATTCATTTCTCTATAGACAGGTGTAAATATATAATGTTGTATTTCAATTTACTTTAAACCTATTTAAACTTTATTCAAAATGTAGGCTACCTTTGCACGTTCGGCCAAAATATTTCCAGCATCTGAACAGTACACTGTGTACCTGCCAACTTTCCTTCAATTCCCATGGCTGAAATTATCTCACTGGAGAAAGCATCCAAGAGAGTGAAACGGCACCCATCTGTCTCACATGATGTAGCCCCAGCCAGGTCACCCGTGATACAAGTCAGTATTGGACGTCCATCCATGTCAGGAGATGACGTGGAAACCGGCCACTAGGGGCAACAGTGAGCCATATTATCTTCAAGTAGGTTTCAGCCAAAGGTTGCATGTCCAATGTTTTGAAATGTTGGTGTAAAGCCTATCCCAAACCTTAACCCTTCGGAGTTAATGCTTACCCTTAAGATTTTGGAGATAATGACTAAACTTAACCTTAAACACTTTGGAACAAGTTAGAAATTTGAGAAACATGGATGAATTCTGTCGTAGTCCATGTATCTGATGTGGTTTGGCCGAAAAGAGTATGAGTTGCCATACTTTTTTTGATAGGACAGCATCAGAAACATGGGCTACACATACTGAGACAGAAGGGAGATGTTTTGCTCACTCGGATGCTTTATCTGAGATTGATGTGTCTTTCTGTCGGTGAACATCTCAGCCAAATAAATGACCAATATTTAAATATTTGATTTGGTTGGGAAAGGAGGGCTGCCCAGGCACCCTAATGCCTGCCCTGGGAAGGTAGCCTATAGCCCACTGGGCACAGACATCAATTCACATTTGGTTGAGTTGTCATAGGCTATGTAATGTCCCATTTGAATACATAATTTGCCTTACATTGATGACTTTATGCCAATCCACTTTTTTCCAAGTTGATTCAACATCATCACATTGACTGTTTTGGTTGAAATGACTTGGAAACAACGTCGATTCAACCAGTTTTAACCCAGTGGGAGCTTACTTTCTTCTGTTTCTCCAACTCAATAACTCATTCAAATCTCATAGGAAAGTTTACACTTACAACAACATTGTATTGAGTTTCCTTGTGTTTGTAATTTGAGTTGCAGTCCTGTTCATTGGTAATAGTGTGCCCATTACTGCACCGCAGTTAAGCAAGTGTCAGGTGCGTCCGCATCCCAGAGCAGGGTCTCTTCACAGAGGGTGCGCCCAGTTTCCGTTCTGATTGGCGGCGGCGATGGGGAACAGACCCCATGCCCTCTGGAACTTGGCCACAAGCTCCAGACCAGATATTTAGGTAGTTTGTTTGTGCCTGCCAGTCTATTCTCATACAGTAGCCTATGAGGTGTATGAGAATAGACTGGCAGGTACAGACTCCGACAGAGTATGTTAGCGACCCTGAGCATCCCACAGAGGTGTGCAGGTGCGGGATAAGCCAGGAGCACCGAGCTGTCAAAGCCAGACGTATTCATGTATTTATTTACCCCTTTTCTCCCCAATTTCGTGGTATCCAATTGGGAGTTACAGTCTTGTCTCATCGCTGAAACTCCCTTACGGACTCGGAAAAGGCGAAGTTCAAGAGCCATGCGTCCTCCGAAACACAACCTAACCAAGCCATAATGCTTCTTGACACAATGCCCACTTAACCCGGAAGCCAGCCGCACCAATGTGTCGGAGGAAACACAGTACACCTGGCGATTGTGTCAGCGTGCACTGCACCCGGCCCACCACAGGAGTCGCTAGTGCGCGATGGGACAAGGACATCCCTGCTGGCCAAATCCTCCCTTAACCCGGACGACACTGGGCCAGTGTTGCGCCGCCCCATGGGTCTCCTGACCTTTAGACTAGGTGATACGATCAGCCACTGTTTTTAAAACCCTTGTTACAACCTGGCACAAGATTATAACAAACAATGGGAAACCACACACTGAGTAAAGGAATAACAATATGAATTAATTCCATAAATAAAGTAAACACTCAACAAAGGACAGTAAATTAGGTCTCAACTGCCAAAGACACAACGAAACAACCAAAGGTATGCATGGAGAGAGGAATCTCTTGCTGAACGGGGAAACAGTGCCTTTATGCCACTGCAGAGCTTTCACAGGTGTGCCCAATCAGCACTGACGACCTTCCCAGCTGTGCCCACCTCTCATACTCCACCCACTAATCTCCTGCAGGAAGCACAGCAAAACCCAGTAGACAGAGTAGGGAGGGGCCATCACACCCTTATATTGACTTTTTAAAAGATTGGTAACGTATTCTAATAGTTTATGCTAATCGGCCTATAACTGAGATGACAATGTAGTCTAGGTTTATATGCAGGGTGGGTGTGAATCTTAACTTGTTTTAGTCTTTTAATATTTTTTTTTTAAAACATATAGCCTAATGAGGCCAAATGGGGTTAAGGCTATGCATACATGCCTTTATTCAATAAATGATATTGAACATGAAGACTTAAACTATATATTTTATTAGATCCATTAAGTCGGAGGTTTACATACACTTAGGTTGGAGTCATTAAAACTCGTTTTTCAACCACTCCACAAATGTATTGTTAACACACTATAGTTTTGGCAAGTCGGTTAGGACATCTACTTTGTGCATGACACAAGTCATTTTTCCAACAATTGTTTACAGACAGATTATTTCACTTATAATTCACTGTATCACAATTCCAGAGGGTCAAAAGTTTACATACACTAAATTGACTGTGCCTTTAAACAGCTTGGAACATTCCAGAAAATTATGTCATGGCTTTAGAAGCTTCTGATGGGCTAATTGACATCATTTGAGTCAATTGGAGGTGTACCTGTGGATGTATTTCAAGGCCTACCTTGACTCAGTGCCTCTTTGCTTGACATCATGGGAAAATCAAAAGAAATCAGCCAAGACCTCAGAAAAGGAATTGTAGACCTCCACAAGTTCTGGTTCATCCTTGGGAACAAATATCCAAATGCCTGAAGGTACCACGTTCATCTGTACAAACAATAGTCATACTGCTCAGGAAGGAGACTATGGTTTGCAACTGCAAATGGGGACAAAGATTGTACTTTTTGGAGAAATGTCGTCAGGTCTGATGAAACAAAAATAGAACTGTTTGGCCATAATGACCATCGTTATGTTTGAAGGAAAAGGGGGAGGCTTGCAAGCCAAAGAACACCATCCCAACCGTGAAGCACGGGGGTGGCAGCATCATGTTGTGGGGGTGCTTTGCTGCAGGAGGGACTGGTGCACTTAACAAAATAGATGGCATCATGAGGAGGAAAATGATGTGGATATATTGAAGCAACATCTCAAGACATCAGTCAGGATGTTAAAGCTTGACCCCAAGCATGCTTCCAAAGTTGTGACAAAATGGCTTAAGGACAACAAAATCAAGGTATTGGAGTGGCCATCACATAGCCCTGACCTCAATCCCATAGAACATTTGTGGGCAGAACTGAAAAAGCGTGTGTGAGCAAGGAGGCCTACAAACCTGACTCAGTTACACCAGCTCTGTCAGGAGGAATGGGCCAAAATTCACCCAACTTATTGTGGGAAGCTTGTGGAAGGCTACCTGAAACATTTGACCCAAGTTAAACAATTTAAAGGCAATGCTACCAAATAGTAATTGAGTGTATGTAAACTTCTGATCCACTGGGAATGTGCTGAAATAAATAATTCTCTCTATTATTCTGACATTTCACATTCTTAAAATAAAGTGGTGATCCTAACTGACCTAAGACAGGGAATTTTTACTCTGATTAAATGTCAGGAATTGTGACAAACTGAGTTTAAATATATTTGGCTAAGGTGTAAGTAAACTCCTGACTTCAACTGTATCTACTTTAGACATACAGAATAATAAGACAAATAGGCTTAGTCTACAATATTCCCAAAACTGGATGTGCTGCAAGGTGCAAATTGCCTTTGTCCGTTTAGGTTATAGGCCAACCGAATATTATATCCTTTTGAGACCCTAAAAAAAAGTATTGGATTCGTTATTTATTTTTTACATAACATAAGTGTTTGGGTGAGAGAAAAAAACATGTTACCAAGAAACAAAAAAATGTTCTATTTTATTTTAAGTGCAAAATTGTCCCCTTTAGTTTTCATTAGGACACTAAATATTTTTACATCAGTTTCTATAACCCAGAGGCGCAACATCGCGAGACTTCAGGGAACGATGGTGAAATACGACCAAACAGACTTGGCCAGGGTTTGAGAATCAATGAGAAGCAAACAATTATTCATTAGTTGTTCATTTTCTCAAACTTTAAAGGCACAACGTAGATTCGAGCCAATGTTTTAAGTAGTTTAACTTTAACGTCGTTAAAGTGACAAACTGACACGTTTTCATTTTCATCAAAAACAACTTTATATTAGAGTACCTTTGATTTGACGACCTAAACATGCGCAGTTTGGCGCGAGACGACCGTTAGAACTGATGAAGGCTGCCTTTCAAACTCATGAAAGACCTTTGTCCACTCACCCTCGCTTGATGCCCTTGGGGAAATATCCGCGGCCATATTTGTCGTCGGTTCAAATGATTAGCCAAGCAAGGGAGGTTTGCAACGTAGGCCCCTCAGCCCTCGTTTTTAATGGAGTTTGCGAGTGTACAACTATGTTCACTTCAGGGCCTGAAACGCCCCATAATTCAATTCGCGATGATTGTACGTCTGCAAAGAAAAGTCCGCCAAAACGTTAATGTCAATATTGAGTCAACATACAAGTGTAAGTAAAAACGAATGTAAATAAATTAGAAATTGTGCTACGAATGCACAAACACTTCTCGTAAAAGTAATGATGTTTTTGTTTGGTTAGCTTTTGGAAATTGTAGAAATAAAATATTTTCCTTCAGAAGTAGCTAGGCAGGCTAGCTTTAGTTAGGTAATTAATTTGCTAGCTATCATACAGTACGCGTATATTAATAATTATATAGTTAATATAAGTAGTTAACATAATTGACGGTAGTGCATATAAAGCACCCACAAGCTGCCGGTGGATGAAAACACAATTGTCGCGGGATGAACGAATGACAATTTTCCGGGCAAGGGCGGTCCATTTAAAATGAATTCCTTCCTCCCTCGACCCTTGTCCTGCAAGTGTAAACAGACGTCATGACACGTCATCAGAAGTGTCCACTTAATTTGAGGGCTGAGTGGAGAGTCTTTGGAATGCAGCCGAATTGTTTCTACGCAAGAGCTTTGCGAGCCAACGTTGTCACGATATTGCCTACAAGTGTGATCAGTTTATCTTCATACTGTACTGCCTTTGATTACAGTCAATGGGTAGCCTACAGTAGGTGAAAAACGTAGTTGCTGCATCCGGGTGTCCACTACAGAATATATTTCTGTGAAAATGTTTTACACAGTCCTGACAACTCACTAAACTATTCCTGAGATATTTACTTAGGTCTACTAGAAACAGTTTGAATATAAAACTCATAAAAATTATAAATAATAATTAGGCTACACACACTTATTTTCAAATGTGCTCATTTTGATGGAAGACATTTTTGTTTAGAACCAGGAAGATCAAGTTGTCAAGGTCACACACCCACACCTGATATCACTGAAAAGCAGGACTGAATACAGTGTCTTGTATGGCCTCAGAGATACGGACCAAGAACTGATGTACACTAGAGAGGACAACAATTAATTGCTGGGCCTCAGGAGGATATCAAACAAAACAGTATGAACACAGTTCATGTCACAGGGGGACCAATATGAAACTTTGACTTTTTGACAGAGTCTATCGTGTAAACTCATGAGATGTTTTGATTTAATTATGGCACATGTCTTCTGTCTGGCATGATGGCAACGGACCTTGTTATCTCTACATCTCCTCTCGGTCTGACTCCCAGAGAGGACTGAAAACGGTGTCTATTGGCCTCTCCTTTCAACCCGGGCGGTTTCCACCAACCGATTGGAAAGATAACCATGAACTGTGTGTCAATAGCCGCCTCACTGTCTCCTCTCAATGCGGGTTGAGCACAGATCACTCCGGCGGATTAACCAACCCTCGCATCGTCACGAGCATTACATCACCGATTCCACACCCGAAGCGTAAAATGAGACCCATGTATTTTTAACCAGCGGATATGAACACTGATGATGAGGGGATACAATTGGATTTTCATTTTTTGACGTCGTGGGGATTATACAAATATATCAACAATTTCAACGTCGGCTATACAATTCATCAGAGAGATGATGGCGTTTTTATGAACGGGGGATAGACGAACACCGTCATCAGCATATCTGCCTGTCGGCTCCTTTGTGTTCGTAGAGAATGTGATCGGCGAAAGATGACATGGCAGAGGTAGATTCAGCATCCAGTGGAGCAGAACACCCGAGCAGCCTGGAGACAGCATTCCCGTACGAGGAGTATGAATGCAAAATATGTTACAATTATTTCGACCTTGACCGTCGCGCGCCCAAGATTTTAGAATGCTTGCACACATTTTGCGAGGAGTGCCTGAACACTCTCCATCTCCGCGAGGAGCGTCCATGGCGCATCAGCTGCCCTATATGTCGCCACAGGACACCCGTACCGGACTATCGGATACAAAACCTACCCAATAATACCAAGGTAACGGAGGATTTCCCCTTGTACATTGACTCTGATCCTCTGCCTCAGGATGCTTTGCCCCTCTACCCTCCCCGGTTGCACCCCGCACTCGTCGCCCTCAGGCGCGAGGAGGCATCGGGGGCGTCCACGAGCCAAGCTACCCCCTCCACTACCTTGTCCACTGCCACTACTCTTTCCCAGGACTCGGTGCGTTATGGAAGCTGTCAGAGCTGCAAGCGGGTTGCCCTTACTACGGGCTGTGTGTGCGTGATCTTCTCCTTTCTGTCCATGCTGGTTCTGCTCTTCATGGGCCTGATCTTCGTGCACAGTCACAGCAGCCCGCCCTCGCCCGCGGGACCCATCTGCCTGTCGGTGGCCAGCATCCTAGCCATGTTCTCGGTGGTCGTCACGTGGCTGATCTGCTGGTTAAAATATAGACCCGATCACGAGACAGGACGCTCATCTGGAACGAATAGGCGGAACGCCTGATGATGAAGATGAAGATGATCATGTTGATAATGTGATGTGTGTGATTTATGTATATACTGCTATATACTAGCATAATGTCCCTCCCTTCCTTTACTTTTTTAGAAATATACATTGTCCAGAATGGCCTTTTAACAGTAGGATATAGCAAACACCATATAAAGGCCTTCACCTGCTCACTGAGCAGTAAGCCTACAGTAAGTAGCCTACCATTTGATAAATGCATAAATGCACTTGTATGCCTAACTATGGTAGGCTCATATGATGATGGGTAACCTTGCCTGAGACCTAGATTAACTTCCTGTTGCTCCCAGACTAGACTGGTTGAATGCACAGAGTTGAGGACCAGGGTTTGATAGCAGTTTCCTGAAAAGTATACACTACCCACTATGCCTCTCACTATCAAAACCTGTCCTTGAGTAGTCACTAATATACACTACATGATAAAAAAAATGGACACCTGCCCATCAAACATCTCATTTCAAAACCATGGGCATTAATATGGAGTTGGTCCCCCTTTACTGCCTCCACTCTACTGGGAAGGCTTTCTCGATGTTGGAACATTGCTGCGGGGACTTGCTTCCATTCAGCCACAAGAGCATTACTGAGGTCGGAACTGATGTTGGGTGATTAGGCCTGGCTCACAGTCGGCGTTCCAAGTCATCCCAAAGCTGTTCGATGGGGTTGAGGTCAGGGCTCTGTGCAGGCCAGTCAAGTTTTTCCACACCAATCTCGACAAACCATTTTTTCTATGGACCTCATTTTGTGCACAGGTGCATTGTCATGCTGAAACAGGAAAGGGCCTTCCACAAACTGCTGCCACAACATTGGAAACACAGAATCGTGTAGAATGTCATTGTATGCTGCATCCGCCAAACCCAGATTCGTCTGTCGGATTGCCAAATGGTGAAGCGTGATTCATCATCCAGGGAATGCATTTCGACTGCTTCAGAGTTCAATGGTGGCGGGTTTTACACCACTCCAGCCAACGCTTGGCATTGCTCATTGTGATCTTAGACTTGTGTGCGGCTGCCCGGCCATGGAAACCCATTTCATGAAGCTCCCGACAAACAGTTATTGTGCTGACTTTGCTTCCAGAGGCCGTTAGGAACTCGGTTGTGAGTGTTGCAACCAAGGACAGACGATTTTTACACGCTAAGTGCTTCAGCATTCGCTGGTCCCGTTCTGTGAGCTTGTGTGTCCTACCACTTCGCAGATGAGTCGTTGTTGTTTCTAGATGCTTCTACGTCACAATAACAGCACTTACAGTTGACCGGGGCAGCTCTAGCAGGGTAGAAATTTGACTAACTGACTTGTTGGAAAGGTGGCATCCTATGACAGTGCCATGTTAAAAGTCACTGAGCTGTTCAGTAAGGCCATTCTACTGCCAATGTTTGTCTATGGAGATTGCATGGCTGTGTGCTCGATTTTATACACCTGTCAGCAACGGGTGTGGCTGAAATAGCCAAATCCACTCATTTGTCCACATACTTTTGTATACATAGTGTATGTAATTGAGAAATCACTAACGTAAGATATGTCAATAGTACAGTATCTGCTATACAGTGATTTGACGGTGATGTGAAGATAGGGAGAGGTGTCATTACCGGTATTTAAACTGACATGGTGTTTAGGTTACCAAGAGTAGGTCTGGAGAACAGGTACCTGCTCAATTCCTATTTCAAAAGTTCACCGGTTGTAGGCCTACTGTACACTTGTGTACATTTCTCTGGCCTTTCTGCTGCCTGTGTCATCGGATCATTATCATCTGCCTGTCAACTGATCATCACCACCATTTTGACAGACAGGAAAGGTGAAAGTAAGGTTCCTTTCCACCATATTTCTTTCAGTCTTGTTATCAATCACTTCAGATCATTGATAAGCTTCTTGAAGAAGGGAGGAGGCATTTCCTCAGTTTTCTAATGAGGCGTTGAAATTCGTAACATTACACAAATTGGATTTGTAACATATCACATGAATTGCAAAATTTGTATGATATCATTCAAATTGCAAAATTCATAACATAATCACACAAAATGGATGAGGTAGTACACAGTTGGATAACGTAGTAGGCTGCACAAAAAACGGGGAACCGTTTTGGCTACTGAGCACCACCTTCAAAACTACTGGCTGAAAATATAGTAAAGCTCTGGACTGCGTCTTGAATTGCCATGTGCTTGACAGGCTTCCAAAGCAAATGGATTTCTCTAGTCTGTTGCCTGTATGGTCGGTGATCATCAGGGGGCAGATGGAGAGAGTTGCCGTGAGTATGGCACAGTTTTTGCCTTGCCTATTGAACTAAGAGACTAAAATGAGAAGGATTGGATTTGTCAATATTAGTCAGTAAACCAGGGGTATTGAAATCAGGGCCTTGGAAGTATACCGTGCTGCACTGGTTCCGCTATAACCAGGGACTGACCGATTCAGACCAGCACATCATGATGAGTGGACTCTCTGTCCAATCAATGATATAAATCAATCACATAACTACCATAGACGGATAAATAATCCCAACAGCACTACTTAAAACCACAAGGCTTAGATATATACAGCCCTGAAGCTATTTAAATCTGTATTTACTTTATACTGTATGTGCTCTGTGTGGAACATACTCTGTTGTCTCCTGCCTCTTGGGTCCTCATCTTACAGACACGCTTTTAAGGATTCACATAAAAATATGTACATTTGAGAAGGCTGGGATATACAGAGAGTTATATATAAGCACTTACTGCCCTAACACATTTACTTTAACATTACCTCACAATCAAATATGATTATGGACCTGGCCTCTAAAGATGGCCATGCCTGCTTCAATCAACCTGTCACTCCCGTGTCACTCCTCTGTCACTCCCCTGTCAGACTGTCAGTATAACCGTTAGAAGAAGCACTTTCACCCTCTTATTTGACACAAGTAATATATATATACTGTATTTTGACTTATTGTATTCATTAATGATTAATAAAAAGGTGATGTTTTTGAGTTTGTTCATTGTTGTTAAGGTACTAAAATGTATTTGCACAGATAAATGTTATGTATGTGCTGTTTAACACAGTTACAATAAAGAAAACATTACAATGTTTATGTGCAATGATTCTTTCTCTTAAAACTTTGAAATGAGATATATTGATGATGGGCATGTCAGTAGACAATACTTAAAGGGATACTTTGGGATTTTTAAAAATGGTATCCACATGTTCATCTCTGGGGAAATAGATAACAGGCCTCATTGCCAAAATCCAGAGTTACACATGGAGTAAAACAAACATACAGTCAATAATACAGTATAAACAAGTGCCTATATACAATGTGAGCAAATGAGGTGAGAAGGGAGGTAAAGGCAAAAAGGCCATGGTGGCAAAGTAAAACTATCCCTTTAAGAACTGCCAGTCAATTGTTGACGTTTGAATTATCAAGGATGCAACAAGCCATAGAATAGTCCTTGGCAGAAGAGAGCAGTAACTCACTGCCCACAGACGCCTAGTCTCGGAAATCCCAGACCTAGGGCAACAGCATGCTGGAACATTGGTTACATTGTCAGAGGCAACCTGTCTGTCTGGACTAACAGACACCTTCTGGTGATAGATACAACGTAGACTACTAGACTAGAAAAAAGGTTCCAAAAGGGTTTTTCGGATGGACTCATAGGAGAACCCTTTTTGCTTCCATTTAGAACCATATTGGGTTGCAGTCATTGGTTTCATGTAGAACCCTCTTTGGAAATGGTTCTACATGGAACCCAAAAGGGTTCTTCAAAGGATTCTCCTATGGGGACAGCCGAATAAATCTTGTAGGTTATAGATAGCACCTTTTTTTTGACACTACTGTTTTTGACACTACTGTCTTCTTGAGTTTAATTGTCTGCAGAGTAAATTAACACTAAAAAATCCTCTCTTCACCCCTCTCCGGGCCCAGGTGTATACTCTAAAGTCATCTGTATGTGAACAATGCATAAGGACTTCAATCAATCAAATGTATTTATAGAGCCCTTTTTACATCAGTCGACTTGCCATATCTGTGTTCCTGTTGAAACAGAAACTTCCTTTGCGGTTGGAAAAACGTCACGATTAGGGTTATCAGGGTCAACCCCCTCTCTGCCCAGGATGAGAAAAATACAGCTGCAGGTTCATTACACATTATGTCATATCTTCCACCAACAGGCAATCCACATGGCTTGTAACAACTGTGGTTTGAGTAACCTTCTATTCCGCTTGGGTTGGATGGTAGGTAGACAGATGAGAAAGGCCTTTCCACATAAGCAAGTCAGGTATTGGGTTGCTTTGGTTCTGAGGCTGAGCCCAGCCCCATTCTATGACCCCTTGTTCCCCCAAGGAAGGAGGGGGGAGAGAGAGTTTGGGTGCACTGCTGAGAGATTCGCCTTAAGGCAGGTCTCGTGGGCCGAGGAGCCATGGTGAGCTCTGGCTGGGGAAGGGGAGGAAGGGATAGGTTCACCTGGAGGGCACCTCTACCACCACCTCCTGGTTAAGGAGAGAGAGACCTGGAGGATCAGGGAGGGAGTTAACTGAGCTTTATTCATTCTCCCCTTCCCTTGTTTTCCTTCCATTATTGTTATATTTTCCATAATTTTCTAAGGGCAATTGAATTGTCTAGGCCTTTATGCAAGGATGAAAATCTGGTAGTGTATGCGGCCCTGATCCAGAAGTTTGACAGCCCTGTGTTACAGGATGCGGTGATAACATCTCAAAAGTTGTGTCATTGCTAAAGCCCCCTCCCTCTCTTACTAACCAACTATTCATTCATGGCTCACATTTTTCTGTTTGATTAAACATAATTTGCTTTCCCATATCTCCACTTGTCAGGGCAAACATGTTTTCACTCATTTAATCATTCGAACATGATCCTTGTGCGTTCAATGGTTGAACACAGAACCATAAATAGCTATCAATATAGCCTTTGGTTGAACATAATTACAACATCCCCAAATTCCAACATTTAGCAGCATTGCAAACCAATTATGTGATAACTCATAATATGGTGTTACTTTATATTTAATTTAAACATTTATATCATGATAAACACTAAAACATTTAGAGACATAGTTAGGCATATTTTTATAGAACTTTGTTTTATAGCCATCTCGGAGGTTAGTCTTCTAGTTAGCCTACATGCATTACTTAATTCGATTATTGATCTATAGCATTCATTTAAAAAAATATTGGACAAATAAGTGTTTATAGATTTGACTCTAACTCTGTAACTAATCTACAACTAATATACTTCTCATCAAGCGACATTTCTGACTGAATGACTGAATTTCATCCCCGGTAATGGATTAGACACGGCGATTCTGTGTTGCTTTCAAGAAGGCGGAGGTATGCATCATCGCTCTCTGTTTTTCTTCGTTCCATTCGTTTTTTTAGGGTACAATATCCAGTTTCAATAAGTACAATGACCCCTGAAATCGTCACGTTAGTAAATTTAAGATGAATGTTTTTCCAGAATATCCAAGAGGGATGACACTATTAGGTGTAAAGTAAAAAATCGTGTCCTTTCACTAAAAGGTAAGTGTCTGGGGTTATGGTAATATGACGTTTGATGTTCTTAAACTAAAATATTTAGATTTAGGAAAATTGTCATAATAAAATAACTTTATGCAGCCCGTCAAAGCCGTCCATAAACGACATCATCATCAATGTTAGAATTATATTCTTTACAAGTATGTTCTCACCAGAAACGTCATATTGTCATGTGGCAATATACATTTTCATCCCATCGAATTAATCTGTAAAAATGGTAGATTAAATAAATAGGCTTTTTAGGGAAATATAAAAGCAGTACATCAATGACTATAAATATATATTTTTTCCAACACTATTTCACAATTTCCCGTGTTCAAATAGGCTATTTAAATGTCAAGGGAATTGACAAAAATAACATTACTTTTATTGAATTGGCTTCCTCCTAATGGTTCAACGAATGACAATAATCTGCTCCTTAACACGTGAAAAGACCCTCGTTTTCCCAACGCATTTTCTCTACCGCGCGCAACTATTGTCCACGCGCGTTCTAACAGAAAGACAACATTTAAGTTGTATTTTCAAAGGTACAAAATAGGCTAATGTTAATTGACTAAATCTAAAGCCAGTGGGATACATATTTTCTGCGTAAATAAGAGAAGTCTGATACGTTCGATCTCTCTGCTGTGCTCTCTTTTCTCGTAGGTGACCTCACGGGGTTGGAGAGGTGGAGGTAAAGACAAAAGACTGCGAACATCAGGTGCGTCTGATCCTTCCAACTAGTTGCTGTTGTCTTAAGGTGCGTAATGTGGAGTGTGAATTCGTTCAAATACCATTACAATGGCATACATTTCAGAATAACATTTTGTCATTAGAAAAAACGAAATGGTGAGGGAGTAGCATGTCTTCAACATCAATTTGGTCAAACCTATTCTGTAGTTGCTATTAGCAAGACTACTGGCGCTAGCAGAAAGCATAGGCATGTCTGTGTTATTGGTATTATGTAATGTAGGATATCACGGAGGCCCTAATAAAAGTCCATTTAGCCTGTACATGTGCATATGCCCTCAGGTCCCGCGTCAGAAGTTCAGCTGTTGCCACGATGGGCGAGATAATACAGTTATAGTGCACCTCGGCACCTGGATGGGTAACGACCTCTGTGCTTCTGTGCATGACATATGCGCCCCACGCGCAAGCACCACTTTATGGAGAGAATAACATGTCAAATGGGGTGAAAATGCGTGGTATTTGGGAAGACACACAAAGAAAATCAAATGCTTACAAAACAATCAATTATAGGCCTACATTATTAACCAAATCGATGACGAGAGTATTTACAGTATATACACTGAACAAAAATATAAACACAACATGTAGAGTGTTAGTCCCATGTTTCATGAGCTGAAATAAAAAAAGCCCAGAAATTTTCCATATGCACAAAAGCTTATTTCTCTCAAATTTAGTGCACAAATTTGATAATATCCCTATTAGTGAGCATTCCTCCATTGCCAAGATAATCCATCCACCTGACAGGTGTGGCATATCAAGAAGCTTGGTCATTACACAGGTGCACCTTGTGCTGGGACAATAAAGGCCACTTTAAAATGTGCAGTTTGTCACAACACAATGCCACAGAAGTTTTGAGGGAGTGTGCAGTTGCCATGCTGACTGCAGGAATGTCCACCAGAGCTGTTGCCAGAGAATTTAATGTTCATTTCTCTACCATAAGCTTCCTCCAACGTTGTTTTAGAGAATGTGGCAGTACTGTAATAAAGCCCTTTTGTGGGGAAAAACTCCTTCTGAGTGGCTGGGCCTGGCTCCCCAGGCCCACTCGTGGCTGCGCCCCTGCCAAGTCATGTAAAATCCATAGATTAGGGCCAAATTAATTTATTTCAATTCACTGATTTCCTGATATGAACTGTAACTCAGTAAAATCTTGTTCCATGTTGCATTTCTATTTTTGTTCTGTATATATAGAAAAGTATGTGGACACCCCTTCAAATAAGTGGATTCAGCTATGTCAGCCACACCCATAGCTGACAGGTGTATAAAATGTAGCACACAGCCATGCAATCTCCACAGTAAGACATTGGCAGTGGAATGGTCTTGCTGAAGAGCTCAGTGACTTTCAACGTGGCACCGTCATAGGATGCCACCTTTCCGACATGTCAGTTCGTCAAATTTCTACCCTGCTAGAACCTCCCCGGGCAACTGTAAGTGCTGTTATTGTGAAGTGGAAACGTCTAGGAGCAACAACGGCTCAGCCCAAAAGTGGTAGACCACATAAGCTCACAGAATGGAACCGGTGAGTGCTGAAGCGCTTAACGTGTAAAAATTGTCTGTCCTTAGCTGCAACACTCACTACAAAGTTCAAAACTGCCTCTGGAAGCAACGTCAGCACAAAAGCATTTTGTTGGAAGCTTAATGAAATAGGTTTCCATGGCCGAGCAGCCACACACAAGCCTAAGTTCACTATGCGCAATGCCAAGCGTCGGCTGGAGTGGTGTTAAGCTCGCCGCCATTGGACTCTGAAGCAGTAGAAATGCGTTCAATTGCTCCAGAGCGATGATTCACACTTCACCATCTGTCATCCGACGGAGGAATCTGGGTTTGGTGGACAATGCTACCTGCCTGAATGCATAGTGTCAACTGTATCGTTTGGTGGAGGAGGAATAATGGTCTGGGGCTGTTTTTCATGGTTCAGGCTAGGCCCCTTAGTTCCAGTGAAGGGAAATCTTAACGCTACAGCATACAATCACAATCTAGACAATTCTGTGTTTTCAACTTTGTGGCATCAGTTTGAGGAAGGCCCTTTCCTGTTTCAACATGAAATTGGTGTGGAATAACTTGACTGGCTTGCACAGGTGTCCACATACTTATGGTCATGTAGTGTATGCAGGGTTTAAAATGGTATGTGTATGTTACATATTGAATTTGAAAATATCAGCCAAAAATAAAACAAGGCCATGGGATTAATATATGGCAAAAAAAAAAAAACAGTTTACTACAAAATCATCCAAATACCTTTACCCTTCAAAAGTCATTGGATCATTACTCTATATACTGTTGGGACTAAATAAATCAAATCTATGTAAAAATGAGCTCCTTTAAATGGACAGTGGAGGGAAGTGGGGTTTTGTCTGAATTCAAAGGTGGGGAATGAACCTCTGCTCCTTTGATTGATAAGGAAGCTCTAAAGAGCATGGCTGCTTTCACTTCTTCTACGATGCCCTGCACTGCAGCCAAACATTCAAAAGAAAACAGGCTATGTGCACACTGCCCACAAAATGAGGTGAAAACTCAGCTACACTTCCTAACCTCCTGCCAAATGTATGACCTTATTAGAGACACATATTTCCCTCAGATTACACAGACCCACAAAGAATTTGAAAACATATCCAATTTTAATAAACTCCCAAATCTATTGGGTGAAATACCACAGTGGGCCATCACAGCAGCAAGAGTTGTGACCTGTTACCACAAGAAAAGGGCAACCAGTGAAGAACTCTCTGTATACACCATTGTAAATACACCCCATATTTATGTTTATTTATTTTCCCTTTTGTACTATTTGTATATCATTATAATGCTAGACATAGACATAATGACATTTTATTAAATGTCTATTCCTTTGAAGCTCTTGTGATTGTAATGTTTACTGTACATTTTTTACTGTTTAGTTCACTTTTGTTTGTTATATTTCACTTGTTTTGGCAATGTAAACATATGTTTTCTATGCCAATAAAGCCCTTTGAATTGAATTGAGGAAGAAAGAAAGAGAGAGAAAGAGAGGGACTGCAATGCCCTTCCTTGTGAGATTGCCTATAGGAATACTAAGTGTCTTTAAAACTTGCAAGGCAACTAAAAATAAATGCCCAACAACACAATAGTTACGTCTGTCAGCAGAGCAGACGTTCTTTACCGCTCTCCTGGCGTCGTACCCTGCTGGGGCGCGAGTCCCGGTCAGGCGGCTCTCCTATTGGTAGTGCGCAATCTAAAAGCGACAATAAATTCCTCGAGGTGCACTAACTTTTGCAGCATTTGAGTTATCTTCAGGCCATAGAGTGAGAACAAATGGATGCATGGGCCATACGAAAAAATACCTTCAATTAAACACTGTTGTATGTTGAGTGACTAATCAAAACTGCAACATTTAAAAACTACACGCATCTGTAAATGTAATCGAACTTATGACCTGAGTTGATGTCACATCTGTCAAGAAGATGATTAAAGACGCTTCCTCAGTCCTGTCCCAAGCAACGCCTCTGACAACAACTCTGAGGAAGAAAGTTTCCTGGACCGTAAGCCAATCATTACGCACGCCCAAGAGCCGGTCTCCCTCCTCTAAACCAATCACAGTGCCTGGATCACTGATGGGAAAGAAGGGCAGCACAACTAATAACTGTTCCTCTGGGTTTTGACCATCTTCCCTCACTCTGAACGTCTGTCAACAACAGCGACAACAACATCACTTGCATGATTATTGATGACATCGCAGATTCCCTCACGTATCCAAGTGCCTCTCGACTGGTGAAAGATCAACGCATAGGCGCACTCTTCAGAAGTCTACCTCAAGTTTTCCTGGTTTGGTAACTTGGGCTCTTTTCTTCGGGAGGCGGGAGTGTTTTTTTTTATCTCCCTGGATGCTGGTTCCTGTCTAGTCCAGTGGCTACCCTATCAAGACTAACCTTCCACGAATTGGAATACAGGGCATTTTTACTCATAATTTTCCCCAGTGATCAAGCTCCATCGTCGGAAGCTCCCTGTTCTCCTCTCTGGCGGGAGGTTAGTTGAAGGCGTAGGGTTGTGGAGGTATGACTGCGTTGGCAGGGGCAATACCAAGGATGATGCGCCCCATGCTGGCTCAGAACTACCCACACAGTGGCTTCCCACTGGAAGGTAAAATCAAAAGACGAAACAACTTTTTGAGCACTGCTTGTGGGAAGATTTGGGCTTCGATGCGTAATAATTAAGGAGTGATTATTAATATAGGATATTCTGTAGCCTTAACCCCCTCCCCCCTAAACATAAACTTGGTCATATCCAATTGTAAAAACATTGTTTATAAAACTTTGGGATTGACGCGCAAAATTGAGAAGTAACACAATTACAATGTAAGGTTCTTTTCATGTTTCATTTTTCAAAGTTATTTTCATTTCGGTTATTGGAAGAAAAGTGGATTGAACGGTAATCGTCATCTTTATCATATGTTTTTTTGTAGTCATTATTGACACCTTTTTATATTTATCTATTTGTTTGCAGTGGACTATTAATTCAAGTATTCATTTAATAATCTCTTAATCTCTGAAAACAAGTAATTTGTTTATTTACAGAAGATTTACAGGGTCATGTAAATAGTCTATACGCCTCGCTATTTTAAATAATAAGATACAGTATCATTACCTAAAGCAACTTTTAAGGACTTTCATTGTTACCAAACCTTTCATTTTAAACTACTTTTATTTTTTATTAGGCTATTATGGAAAACAAATATTTGTTTTAACATTATTTGTAGTAGCCTTGTGGTGTTATTAGTAGCCTATGATGGAAAACAATGTTAGTTGTTGTAGGCCTATAGTTTATAATCATGAAGCCTTCTGGTGACCATTTTGTGTTTTCTTTTACTCAGTCTCAACCCCGTTAGGCCAAGGTAGAATGAACCAGCTCGGGGGAGTTTTCATAAATGGCAGACCTTTGCCCAACCATATCCGCCATAAGATCGTCGAAATGGCCCACCATGGCATCAGGCCATGCGTAATCTCCCGTCAGCTTCGCGTCTCTCACGGTTGCGTTTCCAAAATCCTCTGCCGGTACCAGGAGACCGGCTCCATCCGACCCGGGGCCATCGGGGGAAGCAAACCCAAGGTGAGGGAGCACGAGCAGTTCTATCGCTGGTGAAATTTTTGGGTTTTGTATTGTCATGCATTTTATTATTCTCTTAAAACTGTTTTCTCGAGGTATGACATGTTGGGTTAAAATATAACAAGCTACAGGTTGGGAAAGCATGTAAGAGGCCTATATTGTGTTGCTGAGTGTAAGTAGACAGTGTAAGTAGATATGAGCTGTTTATTATGCTTTAATTAATTAACGATTATATGATTTCTCGTTTCCTTAGCAGGGGACGACACCTGATGTTGAGAAGAGAATAGAGGAGTACAAGCGTGACAACCCGGGTATGTTTAGCTGGGAGATTCGGGATAAATTACTGATGGATGGGATATGTGACCGGAACACCGTTCCATCAGGTAAAAGGAAACATCTGCATTCTGTCATAATTGCTGCCCATTTAAATGGGCGCAATCTTCACCTGCAGCCATAGATTGTTCATCATCATCATGGTCATCATCATCACCGTGTTATTTATGATAATGGTACTAATGTATTTTCTTTCTCAATAACCACATTTTACCACAATAATAAACCGTTTACTCTCTGAAAACAAAAACGTTAACACCTGCTGAAAATTATGGCTGGGGGAAATAATAACTGCTATAATGTAACTGCCAAATTAATTTTAAATTAAGATAAAATCATGAAAAAATATTATAAAGTCAATCGATTTTTTTAATGGTGCATATGTTGATATCAAGTTAGATTTATTTGATGCTTTATCACGGTAGATTAGAAGAACAAATGAAAGCAAGTGAATGCAGATTGTTTAACTTTTATTTAGACATTTCTAGTTTATTATTAATCAGTGCTCTGTAATTTCTTATACCACAGTGAGCTCTATCAGTCGCATCATGAGGAGTAAATTCGGAGGGAAGGGAGATGACGATGATGATGAAGATGAAATCGAGAAAAAGGAATTAGAAGAACACGAACGGCGGGCCAAACACAGCATCGAGGGCATCTTAGGAGACCGATGTGAGTGCAATCATAAATAAATTATACATTTTCTCTCTTCTATAGGCAACTTGCGTTAGGCAGTTACTTGTTGCGTAAGGGGGAGGCCCTTCATACACAGAACTAAATGCTTCTGTGCACTTTCATGTCCTTTGAAACGGTGAGGAAACTTCTCGTTTATTCAAAACTAAACAAAGATGGACAGAAAAAGGTTTTCATCTTGTTTTGTGTATACTTCTTCTTATACTGACTCGGTGTTATAGGCTAGGCCTACATTTCCACAATGGGAGTCACCACTCCTTACGGTTTGCCATTCATTTTTAGACTGTGAGGTAGATAGGCCTAGTCTGTCTTTAACTCTAAAACTGTTGTTGTTTCCGATGAAGTGAAAGCACAAGGAGAGTGTCTTCCTTTGTCAACAGTCATAAAGTGCACTGGATTGTTTTGAATTCTTACAGACCATATCTCTCCTGCTAATGCTTGTCCCATGAGGCGTTACGATAATTCAAACAGCAGGTGATAACTTTTGTGGTAAAGGGAGGATTGCCCCTTTGTTTGTTTGTTTGTTGTGTGTGTGTGTGTGTGTGTGTGTGTGTGTGTGTGTGTGTGTGTGTGTGTGTGTGTGTGTGTGTGTGTGTGTGTGTGTGTGTGTGTGTGTGTGTGTGTGTGTGTGTGTGAGTGAGTGAGTGAGTGAGAGGGAAAGATCATTTAAATTTAAATTAATTGAACGAATGTGTAACCACGGGTGCTTGCACGAAGAGGGCAAACCACCCACACGATATTTGTCTGTGCATATTCTACTTCTGCTACATATTTGTATTTAATTGTTCATGGTAGGAAACTTCGCTTATATATAGGCTAGCCTTTACCTTGTAGGTTTATTGTAGGTATATGCCTACTGTTTTATAACGTCTTTATCAGACTAATAACATTGTTATTAGGCCTATACATGCATTTTAATCGAGATGCACATAGCCCCGTTGTAATGTTTGAGGAAATACCCCTTATCAAAAGTATATCAAAAATAAGCAACAATTTTTCAACCCCTAATTACCAAGATGTATTTTAAACAAAGAAATCTCATAATATCCCATTTTACGTTTCCTACAATTTATTATGAACGAATTCGCAGGCCTATTCCATCTCAACGCAGCTGCTCTTTCTCTACTGTAAATGCAGGCACAGTAAAATAAATTATAGAAAAAGACAGGGAGTTGGAGGAGACAAAACGTCCCAAATGAGTTGATCAAACATTTGTATAACAGTTCCATCCCTCACAAAGCCAGGCCTCGAGCACACAATCGGACATTTGAGGATGAACTTGGGAGACAAAGGCGCGAGAGTCCATTGAGATTTACGCTTCGGTTACGCGTGGACAAAGCCTGGCCTCGCAGCAGCTTGGTCGCCATAAAAGAAGGCAACCTGTTTATAATTCAGTCAGAAAGGGAGAAGGAGCTTTGCAACAAAAGGCAGAGAAAATACATTATGAGACCGCAATGAAGGATGAATTATTCAGGTCCGCCAATAGCCGCTGCTCGGGCTAGGTCTAGAGACTGTTCACCATGGAGAAATGGCCGTTTTCACCTACAAAATGTTTCTTTTGGAGTCTTTTTAGGTCGTCTAAAGAAGCCGACTGCCATTCAGAACCTCTCAAGCCCTCTTTCACACACACACACACACACACACACACACACACACACACACACACACACACACACACACACACACACACACACACACACACACACACACACACACACACACCTATAGTGTATAGGCCTAACTGGTATTTAAACAAAATACTTTGAAATCAGCTTAATACGCTTATTTAATGGCGAGGTGAATTAAACTTCTTGATAATGTGTTACTTTTAATTTTGGACATACAGAACATTGCGGACATAATGGTTTACGAAAATACTAACTTTTTGTGTATTATGTGCACACAGATTATACATTTTGTGCACACACATATTTTACACAATGTTTAAAAGTTATAGTTTTTTTTGTTGATGCTTCGGGTTCATGCTTTCAACACTTTTATATTAGCCTTTTAGTTAATGTCTCTTAATAATTATTTAGGCATGTTACAAATTCCAATGCCACAAGATAAGAAATTATAGTTTCTGTGTAGCAGGCTCATATCAACGGCTTTGACCAAATATTATATCTCATAAAATGACAAATATTTTCCTAAATATATGCATAGGCTACTTTATGGTTATTAATAATTTAATTCATAGGCCTAATATATAAATATTTTTTATTTATTTTACAAGTACAAATTGTGGCACAATATATTTTCTTACCAATATAGGCCTGATGATATACATGTACAATTGGCTAGTTACATGTCCCTCTGCATGGTCTATTATTAAGTCTTTGATGCCCTATTCTTTCCCTTTTAAACATTAATAATGTCTTCTAAATGAGTTGATATTGTGCTATGTCACATTTAATGATCGAGGGAGTGTATTAAGGACTCCTTTGGTGAATGGGGACCAATGTTCTCCCCCGAGAGGCGCTTGGCCTCGAGCGGCGGTCACAATGGAACTCGCCACTCGTCATGCGCACTGCTGCAATACTCACCCATCATGCTCTCACCCCCTTGCGTTCTCAAAATCTCTTCAAGCGGATTAAATTGAGCCTTTTATTTCATTTTACTTTCATCCAGAGAGCGAACCCGCCCCTCTCCCTCGGTTTCCTTCTCTTTCTCTCCATGCCTGCGGCGCACATTCGTTTAATATCTATGGTTCATCTTCAGGAGTGAAACCGCTAACAAAAGGAAGTCAGTTTGTTGTAGAAAGGTCCCTAAAATTAAATTATCCGTTAAATCATTGACCCATCTGATATTTGTCTTTATATGGTTGCCAATACATGTCACATTGTTTTATTAATTCCAAAATGAAGGGTATAAATTAATATTAATTAATTAGCCTAAAATAGTATCCGTTTCCTTAGAAAGGTTGTGCTGTGTCCAAATGCTCATTCGGGCTCGCTTTACCTCAGTCGGTTTACTATCCTATTTCCATTCGTATCGGTCAAGTGTACATTTTACCCTAAGGGCTAACTAAAAATGTAAATGACCTTTGCCACGACAATGCTTTGACTTGAAACGGGCACAGTTGATTTTTGCACTAATATCAGATAACTCAAACTAATGCATGGTTTACGCTATTATGCGTAGGTAATGAGAGTTGAAATGAGCGCACGCTTCAAATTGGTTGGTGTTTGGTCCTGAGGACTAAGCTATTGTGGCGCTCTAGAGATTGCCTTGTATGGGTAGAGTGACGCCAGTAACGTCAAATCTCGACTTTTTTTTAACGATGTGTAGTTTTTTCGAGACCTGTGGCGTCCACTATTTTCGTACGTTTTTTTCTGTCTGGTCTCATTTGCAATTACAATCTGAAAATTACTTTTTTACAGCTAAACGGGTCAAACATTGATGAAGTCGATGTTTGTTGAGACCATTGTTGTGCGAGGGCCGTTCAGAATTCATTGTCGTTTCTCTTAAGCGTCCACATCAACTGCGGCTTGTTTGGATTTATTTGTCTGTGGAAAAAGACAACTTAAATTATTTCGGAAATTTCAAGCTCGCTCAAGTGCAGCCTCGTGCACCACAGTGCCTAAAATGATGCGCAAGTATATCATCACGTGCCAACTGTGTTTGGAATAAGGGCTAGTGCAGTTGGTTAAGTGGACAGTAGGGCAGGCTATCTTTCTCAATTCACGTGTCAGAGAAAATACTTTCAACTTAGAATTACAATAGTTGAACACATTATGCCACTCTTTAGAAAATAGCTTTCCAAATGTCCAGTCAGTGCTCCAGTCTCACTAAATGCCCCCTGTGCATATTTGCTATTTTGGCACAGTTCCTACATAACCATTAGCAGGGGGTTCAATATAGTAGTTTCTCTGCCTTCCAGAATCTAAAAGGCTAACATTGAGTTAATTAACCCTAGAAATGGAGCTAATGATTGATAATGTACAAGAGGCCCTCCCCTCTCTCCTCCTCTCTCATATTTCCAGTGTATCTTCTTAACCTTACTTGGCTAATTAAAATGACCCTGAATAACACTGATGATACATACAGAGGAGCCTTGTTGGCCCAGCACATTTCCATTTCATCTCAGACACACACAAAAATCCCCATCTGAAAGACAAACAGTCAAAGGGGGATAACTTTATTTTGTGAAAGGGACTCCTGGAAAGGGCTAATTGAATAAGTCTGGGATCTTTGAAAACCTGCCATGGTGAGCGCAGTCATCGTGTCATAATTAGGTTTATTGAGGCACATTCCGCCAATCTGCTGCCATTCTCCCAGCCTCATTGTGCCCAGAGCCAGGCCAATAGCTGCAGGACAAAAGGGAATCAAGAGCTGACAATACATGAAAGGGCCAAAAGATTTAGCTGCTTTTGTAACAGAAACTGAGCAGGACTTTTGTTTGTGTAAATAAAGTTGACGAACTGCCCGCTACTCAGGCTGGAGCATCTATACAATTTGATATGTGGGCACACACTGGATTAGTGCCAGGAGGAGAGAGGAGGAGAGGAAGAGAGGAGGAGAGGGAGAGAGGAGGAGAGGGAGAGAGGAGGAGAGGGAGAGAGGATGAGAGGAGGAGAGGGAGAGAGGAAGAGAGGAGGAGAGGGAGAGAGGAGGAGAGGGAGAGAGGAGTAGAGGGAGCAGGGGGGGTGCTGGAAAGAGAGAGTGAATGGGGAAGAGAGAAGGGAGAGGGGGTAAAATAAAATTGTTTGAGAGAGTATTAGGGGCTAGGTTTGTGTATTTAGTGTGTGAGTGTTTGCAGATTTATGTTCTGCATGGCTTCTGATGTTGGATTTGTGATGTTTATCATTGTCTTACAGTGACACTGGAAGAGGATTTGCTAAGAGGCATTGAAGTTGGAAACACAATACACACTATACTGTAGCATAGATCCATGGTCAAGTTCCCATATCACATTCTCATATACATCATAATGTTGCAGGTCTTATGTTTTAAGGTGTTAAAGGTGCTGCCTACTGAAAATCAGTTATCTTCATGGATTCAGTTACACTCCGAAGGCACATTCCAAATAATGGCTGATGCATGCGTTTGTTCCCGAGTGGTGCAGCGGTCTAAGGGACTGCATCTCAGTGCAAGAGGCATCACTACAGTCCCTGGTTCGAATCCAGGCTGTATCACATCCAGCTGTGATTGTGAGTCCCATAGGGCGGTGCACAATTGGCCCAGCGTCATCTGGGTTTGGCCGGGGTAGGCCGTCATTGTAAATAAGAATTTATTCTTAACTGACTTGCATTGTTAAATAAAGGTTCAATGTTACTGCATCTTTCACACAAGTCATGCATTGATATTTTTGAGTGAAAGTTTGAGTTGTATGTGCAGTTAGGGAACAGAACAATTAGACTATAGGGAAACTCAGTAAGATGACTTGATGGATTCCACTCATGGCACATTCCATGTATACTCTTAAATAGACTTCACACTTTAGTTCTTCTCTGTGATTTTCACCTTGTAAACAAGATCTCACAATTAAACTATCCAGCAGCAGATGATTCATACCAAGGGTGCAACTTTGGTTTTAGAAGTGTGTGTGTGTGTGTGTGTGGGGGGGGACATAATATACAGTACCAGTCAAAAGTTTGGACACAACTACTCCTTCTGGGGGTTTTATTAATTTTTAAAAACTATTTTCTACATTGTAGAATAATAGTGAAGACATCAACACTATGAAATAACAAATATGGGATCATTTAGTAGCCGAAAAAGTGTTAAACAAATGTATTTCAATTAACAGGTGTGCCTTGTTAAAAGTTAAATTGTGGAATTTCTTTCCTTCTTAATGCGTTTGAGCCAATCAATTGTGTTGTGACAAGGTAGAGATGGTATACACAAGATAACCCTATTTTGTAAAAGACCAAGTCCATATCATGTCAAGAACAGCTCAAATAAACAAAGAGAAACGACAGTCCATCATTACTTTGATACATGAAGGTCAGTCAATCTGGAAAATTTCAAGAACTTTGAAAGTTTCTTCAAGTGCAGTCGCAAAATCCATCAAGCGCTATGATGAAACTGGCTCTCATGAGGACTGCCACAGGAAAGGAAGACCCAGAGTTTCCTCTGCTGCAGAGGATAAGTTCATTATAGAGTTAACTGCACCTCAGATTGCAGCCCAAATAAATGTTTCACAGAGTTCAAGTAACAGACACATCTCAACATCCACTGTTCAGAGGAGACTGCGTGAATCAGGCCTTCATGGTCAAATTGCTGCAGCAAAACCACTACTAAGGACAATAAGAAGAAGAGACTTGCGTGGGCCAAGAAACATGAGCATTGGACATTAGACCGGTGGAAATCTGACCTTTCTGTCTGATGACTCCAAATTTGAGATTTTTGGTTCCAACTGCAGTGTCTTTGTGAGACTCCAAATAAGTGAACGGATGATTGCGGCATGTATGGTTCACACTGTGAAGCATGGAGGAGGAGGTGTGATGGTGTGGGGATGGTTTGCTGGTGACACTGTCTGTGATTTATTTAGAATTCAAGGTACACTTAACCAGCATGGTTACCACAGCGATATGCCATCCCATCTGGTTTGTGCTTAGTGGGTCTATCATTTGTTTTTCAAGAGGACAATGATATAAAACACACCTCCAGCCTGTGTAAGGGCTATTTGACCAAGAAGGAGAGTGACAATCACCGACCTCAACCCAATTGAGATGGTATGAGATGAGTTGGACAACAAGCGCTCAGCAAGTGCTCAGCATATGTGGGAACTCCTTCAAGACTGCTGGAAAAGCATTCCTTACAAAGCTGGTTGAGAGAATGCCTAGAGTGTGCAAAGCTGTTGTCAAGGCAAAGGGTGGCTACTTTGAGGAATCTAAAATATATTTGATTTGTATAACACTTTTTTGGTTACTACATGATTCCATATGTGTTATTTCATAGTTTTGATGTCCTCACTATTATTCTACAATGTAGAAAATAGTAAAAATAAAGAAAAAACCTTGAATGAGTAGGTGTGTCCAAACTTTTGACTGGTACTGTATATATATATATTTTTTTTATCCAGTCAGATAAACACTCCAAACAGTCTACACGACCTCTCGGAGGCGTCCACATGGTCCTAAAGCACACCATTGCCTCATTTAGTATCACATTCCAATGATAAAACTGGGGGCAGAAAAATGCAATTTCGGAATGTGTGTGGGGTGGGGTGGGGGGGGGTATGTCCCCCCATCCCCAGTGAAAGTTGCACCCCTGATTCATACATTCATGAAGGTGGCTCATTAAAGACAGTTATAGAAAACATGACAACCTTGGCATCTTCGGTTCTTACATCTTGTGTTCTATACGAGAAGCTGTAAATAATAGTAATTTCTGGCACGTTAACGGTTGTTGCTATGCTCTCTAGCAACGATCAAAGTAGGGTGAAGAAACTATATGGAAATGGACAATATGTGAGTGTGTCTGGAACATTAAAATTATTTGAGTGTTGAGTGCTTGTTGATTGTTTGTTGTTATAAAGCTTAGAGCTTCAGAGAAACAGAGTTAGACTGGGTCTATATAGAGCTAGACTGGGTCTATATAGAGCTAGACTGAGGCGATATAGAGTTAGACTGAGGTTGTATAGAGTTAGACTCAGACTATACAAAGCTAGACTGAGGTTATGTAGAGTCACACTCAGACTATACAAAGTTAGACTGAGGCTATATAGAGCAAAATGGCAACTGCCCTAAATAACATGACCATCCGAAGACTGATATTCCCTGTCAGTCTGAGGAATGTGTCACTCAGTGTGTCCCTGGGCACGAGGGCACAGGGGGCAAGGGGGAGCACCAAATCACTCTCACTAACCCTCGCCTCGGGCTCTCTCTGTTCTTCTCCTCCTCTCCTCTCCTCTCCTCCCCTGCTCCTCCGCCTCGCATATTTTTTTTATAATGCCGTGCATGATGACAATCCAAGCATAAAAACATAGTTATCTGCAGATGAATGGGGGCTCTATGCTTCATTAAAGCCTCTTTCTCCTTTCACACCCCTATTGTGACCCTCTGATATCAATTCAAAGGGCAATTAATGAATGCAGGCCAACTTTGAAGTGGGGGTGATTGGAGAAGGGGTTCGGGGCTCGGGGCTTCCTCCTTCAGCCCCTTCAACCTCTCGCACACCCCCTTCACCCGTGATGGACTTGCCACATTCAGCCGAGTGCTCCAAAAGACGGTTTGAAGTGAGTGAAAGAGTGAAAGGCCTGCGAAGGTCAAGGAGAATGGCTGCCATAGAATATGGCCTCTCTTTATCTAATGGAAGTATCCACCAAACACAACAGCTAGAGAAAAAGAGAGAGAGAAGGAAGGGGGTGAGAGATTGTTTTTACAAGTGTGTGTGAGTGTGTGTGCATGTGCAGAGGAGCGATTGGGGGTGTCAAAGCTATGGAATGCAGGGCAAAGGCAACTGAATGCAGTGGTTGAATAAGGAAAGGCAGACAGGGAGTTGTTAATCACTTGACTGAGGTAAGGGTATAAGGCTCTGGACAGGGCAGGGGTAGGGGTATAAGGCTCTGGACAGGGCAGGGGAAGGGATATAAGGCTCTGGACAGGGCAGGGGAAGGGATATAAGGCTCTAGACAGGGCAGGAGAAGGGATATAAGGCTCTGGACAGGGCAGGAGAAGGGATATAAGGCTCTGGACAGGGCAGGAGAAGGGATATAAGGCTCTGGACAGGGCAGGGGAAGGGATATAAGGCTCTGGACAGGGCAGGGGAAGGGATATAAGGCTCTAGACAGGGCAGGGGAAGGGATATAAGGCTCTGGACAGGGCAGGGAAGGGATATAAGGCTCTGGACAGGGCAGGGGAAGGGATATAAGGCTCTGGACAGGGCAGGAGAAGGGATATAAGGCTCTGGACAGGGCAGGGGAAGGGGATATAAGGCTCTGGACAGGGCAGGGGAAGGGATATAAGGCTCTGGACAGGGCAGGAGAAGGGATATAAGGCTCTGGACAGGGCAGGGGAAGGGATATAAGGCTCTGGACAGGGCAGGAGAAGGGATATAAGGCTCTGGACAGGGCAGGGGAAGGGATATAAGGCTCTGGACAGGGCAGGAGAAGGGATATAAGGCTCTGGACAGGGCAGGGAAGGGATATAAGGCTCTGGACAGGGCAGGGGAAGGGATATAAGGCTCTAGACAGGGCAGGGGAAGGGATATAAGGCTCTGGACAGGGCAGGGGAAGGGATATAAGGCTCTGGACAGGGCAGGGGAAGGGATATAAGGCTCTGGACAGGGCAGGAGAAGGGATATAAGGCTCTAGACAGGGCAGGAGAAGGGATATAAGGCTCTGGACAGGGCAGGGGAAGGGATATAAGGCTCTGGACAGGGCAGGGGAAGGGATATAAGGCTCTGGACAGGGCAGGGGAAGGGATATAAGGCTCTGGACAGGGCAGGGGAAGGGATATAAGGCTCTGGACAGGGCAGGAGAAGGGATATAAGGCTCTGGACAGGGCAGGAGAAGGGATATAAGGCTCTGGACAGGGCAGGGGAAGGGATATAAGGCTCTGGACAGGGCAGGAGAAGGGATATAAGGCTCTGGACAGGGCAGGAGAATGGATATAAGGCTCTGGACAGGGCAGGGGTAGGGATATAAGGCTCTGGACAGGGCAGGGGTAGGGATAAACAGCTCTGGACAGGGCAGGGGAAGGGATATAAGGCTCTGGACAGGGCAGGGGTAGGGATATAAGGCTCTGGACAGGACAGGGGTAGGGATTCAGGAAACAGCAGAGGGAACACCCCCCTATCCACATCGATGGAACAGTAGTGGAGAGGGTAGCAAGTTTTAAGTTCCTCGGCATACACATCACAGACAAACTGAATTGGTCCACTCACACAGACAGCATCGTGAAGAAGGCGCAGCAGCGCCTCTTCAACCTCAGGAGGCTGAAGAAATTCGGCTTGTCACCAAAAGCACTCACAAACTTCTACAGATGCACAATCGAGAGCATCCTGGCGGGCTGTATCACCGCCTGGTACGGCAACTGCTCCACCCTCAACCGTAAGGCTCTCCAGAGGGTAGTGAGGTCTGCACAACACATCACCGGGGGCAAACTACCTGCCCTCCAGGACACCTACACCACCCGATGTTACAGGAAGGCCATAAAGATCATCAAGGACATCAACCACCCGAGCCACTGCCTGTTCACCCCGCTATCATCCAGAAGGCGAGGTCAGTACAGGTGCATCAAAGCTGGGACCGAGAGACTGAAAAACAGCTTCTATCTCAAGGCCATCAGACTGTTAAACAGCCACCACTAACATTGAGTGGCTGCTGCCAACACATTGACACTGACACTGACTCAACTCCAGCCACTTTAATAATGGGAATTGATGGGAAATGATGTAAATATATCACTAGCCACTTTAAACAATGCTACCTTATATAATGTTACTTACCCTACATTATTCATCTCATATGCATACGTATATACTGTACTCTATATCATCGACTGCATCCTTATGTAATACATGTATCATTAGCCACTTTAACTATGCCACTTTGTTTACATACTCATCTCATATGTATATACTGTACTCGATACCATCTACTGTATCTTGCCTATGCTGCTCTGTACCATCACTCATTCATATATCCTTATGTACATATTCTTTATCCCCTTACACTGTGTATAAGACAGTAGTTTTGGAATTGTTAGTTAGATTACTTGTTGGTTATTACTGCATTGTCGGAACTAGAAGCACAAGCATTTCGCTACACTCGCATTAACATCTGCTAACCATGTGTATGTGACAAATAAAATTTGATTTGATTTGATATAAGGCTCTGGACAGGGCAGGGCAAGCTGGGAGGGAGGGAGTTAATCTTGCTCTCAATAGTAGAAACTAGAAATGGCAATATAAGTTTTCTTTTATTGTAAGGAACTATAACTTGTTGTTACTATACGAGTACCATGTTATTAACATTTAATTACATGCCATAGTGTAAAATGCTACCGACAGTCAAAGATGACAAGAGCTTAGCTGTTTTTGACCTTTTAAAATTTAAGGGACTTCATAAAAGAGAGTCATATTGAGTTTACTCCCCAGTGGTCAGTCAGTGCCGAGCTCTCTTTTCCTGTCAGACCAGGCTAAGTGGGGTCAGATGTCAACGTAAGGTCATTCTCCATCATTCCTACAGGAAACAGGGTTACAATCATGCTTGTGTCAACATGACAGGTAATAGCTTCCTGTTGTCCCGCCACAGCACAGACTCTCATAACTCTCATTGCTGTCTAAAGGTTTTGTCCCTAGAGGTTTTCTGTCTAGAGGTTTTCTGTCTAGAGGTTTTCTCTCTAGAGGTTTTCTGTCTAGAGGTTTTCTCTCTAGAGGTTTTCTCTCTAGAGGTTTTCTGTCTAGAGGTTTTCTGTCTAGAGGTTTTCTCTCTGGAGGTTTTCTGTCTAGAGGTTTTCTCTCTAGAGGTTTTCTGTCTAGAGGTTTTCTCTCTAGAGGTTTTCTGTCTAGAGGTTTTCTCTCTGGAGGTTTTCTGTCTAGAGGTTTTCTGTCTAGAGGTTTTCTGTCTAGAGGTTTTCTCTCTGGGGGTTTTCTGTCTAGAGGTTTTCTGTCGAGGTTTTCTCTCTGGGGGTTTTCTGTCTAGAGGTTTTCTGTCGAGGTTTTCTCTCTAGAGGTTTTCTGTCTAGAGGTTTTCTCTCTGGAGGTTTTCTGTCTAGAGGTTTTCTCTCTAGAGGTTTTCTGTCTAGAGGTTTTCTCTCTAGAGGTTTTCTCTCTAGAGGTTTTCTCTCTAGAAGTTTTCTCTCTAGAGGTTTTCTGTCTAGAGGTTTTCTCTCTAGAGGTTTTCTGTCTAGAGGTTTTCTCTCTAGAGGTTTTCTCTCTAGAGGTTTTCTGTCTAGAGGTTTTCTCTCTAGAGGTTTTCTGTCTAGAGGTTTTCTCTCTGGAGGTTTTCTGTCTAGAGGTTTTATGTCTAGAGGTTTTCTGTCTAGAGGTTTTCTGTCTAGAGGTTTCCTTTAGAGGTTTTTATCATTTGAGGAGAGCTCGGTCGCTTTGTCTTATTCAGTCTTTCTTTTCCTGAAGCTTGATGAGGTTATGATTTATTAGTTATTCTTTCTCTCACCACATCATCTCTTTCTCAAGCAACACACACACACACACACACACACACACACACACACACACACACACACACACACACACACACACACACACACACACACACACACACACACACACACACACACACACACCCTCGTTGACAGTGCAGACAAACACACAGCGCTCTTCACACACTCTCAATTACAGGGCAGCTGTAGAGGTCGGGGCTCCTCCTTAGCAAGTCAAGTGAGCACCCCCCATCTCCTTTAACAACATGGTAGAGGCGCAGATGGGCCCATAAGCTGTCAGTTAACTATTATCCTTCAGTCCTTCAGGCATCTGCCCAGTCTTCTATGTACTGTTTAATGCAGTTGGGCAGTCACTTAGTCCCCCGGCCCTTGAAAAGGACCAGCGTCACTCCCCACCCAAATAAATGCTTCATTTGTCTCCTCTGCCTTTTGTTTTGTTTCGGAGGGGGGCACATGTCACTGGCTCAGTTACCCTCTTCATTTACCAACCACCCCAAGAGAACTTCCATGGCAGTACCCGCTGTCCGTCCAGTAACCCCCATGAGAAGGCTGTAAACAGAAACCCATATGGTCAGCCACACCACACACCCACCCACCATGCCCAAAATGTAGCTCCATACACTCCATCTCTCTGCGGACATTTTAAAGCCTTTTTGTCCCCACTCGCAGTCCCCACAAAACCATGCCGTACGATTTCCAGGAGCACAGTCTATTTCAGTTAAATCCTCTTTTCTTTACCCTCCTCTGGAATGAAGGGTGTCTCTCAGGTTGTTTTGGCTCTGGCTGCTATGTGCTGTGTGTCTCTCAGGTTGTTTTGGCTCTGGCTGCTATGTGCTGTGTGCCTCTCAGGTTGTTTTGGCTCTGGCTGCTATGTGCCTCTCAGGTTGTTTTGGCTCAGGCTGCTGTGTGCCTCTCAGGTTGTTTTGGCTCAGGCTGCTGTGTGCCTCTCAGGAATACAGTTTGGTTAAATTAAACAGTTTTCTTTTCTCTGCTACTCCCCTTCTCTCTGTGGCTTAAAGCAGCAATGCTCCGGCTCCCTGGCAGGCCCAGCCCAAGCCAGGCTTCTTCACTGGGTCTCCGACATTCAGATACTGTAGCTTTACCCTTTTAAGGATTGCACTGTGTCTTTTGGGGTTTTACAAACTGGCAAGCTTACAGGTCCAATCCCACACATACTGTAAACCCACTCCACCCACAGCTGAGGTGAAGTGAAAATACATGGAAAAGTAAGTTTGAATGTTTAGCTAGAGTATGAATAAAACATTTTAAAATACAGTTTATGTATACATAAAGAGAGATATGTGGGATTGGGTGGATAATTGGATTGCAAAGGCTATTCAGCAGTGCCAAATAAAAGCAATGAGATCCATGGATAGGAGGCAACGGGCGGCGCCTGGGACTAACGGGGCACTCAGAGACCACAGGTTTACAGAACAGCTGTAAAGGATCTGATTTTCTCTTCCTTCCCTCACTTCACTGCTGTGTGCCGAGTTTACTAGCTCGGAAAAATAAGCACATTCATCCTGTTATACAATTTTGTTTTGTTTTACATGGAACTATTCTTAACTCAGGAGTAATAATGACCAAAGTAGTATCAGGGGGAAATGGTCAACTCATTGCTGTGTGCTCAGGCTGTAAATATCTTGAATGGATCTTTTCATTGTACGCATTTGTTTGTGTGTCTAATGTGTGAAATAGAGAATATCTATGTCAAAATTAGAATGTGCTGAAAACGCAGCAAGTACATGAGTTTATGTGTGTGTGTATGAGTGAGTGTGTGTGTGTGTGTGTGTGTGTGTGTGTGTGTGTGTGTGTGTGTGTGTGTGTGTGTGTGTGTGTGTGTGTGTGTGTGAGTGAGTGAGTGAGTGTACGAGTGAGTGAGATATGAGTGAGTGTGTGAGTGTATGAGTGAGTGTGTGAGTATATGAGTGAGGGAGTGTGTGTGTATCTCCACTCCACCAGATTTGCCATAGGGCTGACAAGGCTCATTAACCTAGAAGCAGAAGGATGGTCTATGTAATGCTTTGTCAATCCCAATTTTCACAGTCTACAGAAGCCTAGGTGCCTGTGTGTGTGTGTTTGTGTGTGTGGGTTGCTCTGCGCCAGGGTACCGAGAGTAATGGGAGTTAGCGGGTGGCAGGGAAGGTGTGCTTTCTGCCCTATCACCAGGTAGACTTTTGTCACTTCAACCCCCTACTGTGTGTGACACGCCACTTGGTGACACAACTCTCTCTCTCTCTCTCTCGCTCGCTCTCTTTCTTTCTCTTTCTTTCCCTCTACTCTCGCTACTCTCTCTCCCTATCTCTCTCTGTAAGACCCACACTATCTCTCTCTCACAAACACACTGACACACACAACAACATCAACAACACAAATGCACAGTCATAGAAAGCTGGTGGTGGTAGCCTACATTTGAATAGGAGAACAACAAAGGCCTCCTTCCTCTACCCCTCAGGTGCTCCCATGGTCCCCCCCAGGCTGGAGTGGACGGTTTTGGGGAGCCCCCAGCTGTACCCCCCTCGCCACTCTCTGGCCCTCTTTGTGCCCCCCGTTCCCCCGTGGGGCAGGTGACAGGCCCCTCTGTGCGGGCCGAGGCAGCCATGACGGATTCCACAGATGGAGCGTGCAAATCGCCAGCAAAGACCTCAGACTTAGAGCAACAAAGAGAGAGAAAGAGAGAAATATGGGGAAGAGAAAGAGAGAGACAGAGTAGGCAGAGAGAGAGAGAGATGGGGACGAGGAGAGGGAGACAAAGAGTATGTGAGAGAAAGAGATGGGTGAGAAAGGGAGAGAGGGAGCGAGGTCTAGGTGGTGTTTAGTTAAAGAGAGTCTCTCTGAATGGAGTGTTCTAAGTTGGTCGGTGACCAACTTCATTCATATAGTTCAACTAGATTAATGTCCCTGAATAGTTTTGTCACATGAGAGTATATCAAGACGTGACTGCAGACCTCCAAGAGGCCATAATGACACTCTGGTTGAAAGACAATGTTCCCTAGGATCCCCAAAGCAGACTGATCATAACCGATAGGTAATTCCAAAGTAATTAAGGATTTTTCCAACGACTCGGCATTCCCAGAATCTAAATCCCTGTGAAATTCTTTGGAACGCTGTTGCATTCTGGTAACTGTGGGGAAACTAAGCATTCCCTATGGGCCTCCAGGAGCTGGAGCTACAAAGGCTCCTCTCTGTTTTTCACCAGCAATCCTGTTTTGAATAATGCCCCCCACTCCAACTCCTCCACACCTCAAATTCCTACCCCACCAGCCACTATCACCACCACCTAAAAATTCTCCACCCACCCCTTGGTCTCTCTATATAATAAGTCTTTGCATTTGTTGTTTGGTTAGTGATGTGGCTTGAAGATGTTTAGAAGTCAGGAAGTAAAATAATTGTTCTACTGGAAGCTCACAGTGAATGACTCATTAGGCACTTGGAGGTAGTAAAGTTGCAGTTTTCCTTCTTGATTCATTGTAATGGTCTTAACCACGACCGGCAGCCATTTTACATATTGGTTCTGTTTAGTGTGGATGGGAGCAGCTGAGAGGCCTGTGTGAGTGTGAGTCGCTGTAAACAGAAATAGAACATTCTGATAAAATGAAAAATAGAACAATCTTCCCAAATACCCAAAGGAAACATCTCTCCCTACCCTTTCTCTTTCTCTCTCTCCCTTCCTCACATTGTTTAATGTTTCTTTACCAATTTGCTCTTAATGCATCCTAAGTTGGCTCCCACTGTCATTGGTGTTGAGAAGGGAAAGTGTTGAGGGGGGAGTGGATCAGTTTCACATGAGGAACCTCAAGCTATTTGGATTTTCTTGTATTTTCTTGTTGCTTCTGATGGGGACTAATACAGTGTTGCACAAAAACTCCCCCTCCGCTCCAGGGAATTCATTAAGCGTAACACAAAGTCGGTGCGCCAGCCTCAATGAACTTCTGTTCTGAAGTAGCTAAAGGCCTACTAGAACTGCCTGGTAGGAAACCAGCCCATACGCTTCAGAACAGAGTATAGAGTAGTATTAAAACTGATCTTACTTTAACTTGAATAGTAGACATACAAAAGCTGTCAAGTCTCATATTATCACACTAACTCAATCAAGCTGCTGAAACTGTGTGTGTGTGTGTGTGTGTGTGTGTGTGTGTGTGTGTGTGTGTGTGTGTGTGTGTGTGTGTGTGTGTGTGTGTGTGTGTGTGTGTGTGTGTGTGTGTGTGTGTGTGTGTGTGTGTGTGTGTGTGTGTGTGTGTGTGCATGTGCGTGTCTGTACAAAGTAGAGCTGGGATGATAAACCGAAAATGATCGACACCAACTATATCAATCACTTATCGCAGGCATTTTGCTGATATCGTTCATCATGATAAGTAGCCTATACTGGAGAAATGTGACATTTGAAATTAAACAAGTTTGAAAATATGGGTGATTGTTAATGGGACAATTGATGGTACAACCATCAAACTAGTAGTTTAAAGGCAGAGGGCAGTCAAAAACTAGATTTGTCTGTGCTTTAAATACACTACATGACCAAAAGATCAGAGCACTTCCAGTCGACCGGAGCAGCCCTAGCAAGGAAGACATTTGATGAACTGACTAGTTGGAAAGGTAGCATCATATGACGGTTCCATGTTGAAAGTCACTGAGCTCTTCAGTAAGGCCATTCTACTGCCAATGTTTGTCTATGGAGATTGCATGGCGGTGTGCTCGATTTTATACACATGTGTAAAATATAAATGTAAAATCAGCCTGTTTTGAAATGACCACCTGATATTTCAGCCTGTTTTGATGGGATGAAGTTTTGGCCTGCCCGGTGACATCACCAGGAGGTAAAGTAGTTAATAGACCAATAAAAAAGAGAGTTCCTAACCTCTCTGCCAATAACAGATATTTTCCCCCTCCCCACTCAGACCCCCCCCCAGATAGTCCTAAGAAGATATTTTTGTTTATTTTTGATCATTTTAATTGAAAACAATCACGGTAAGGTACTTAATTGTTACCAAGAAGTTATTTGATTTTGAGGGGAAACGGCTGCAATGGAAATATAAAGGATCATTTTTAAAAACAATGGTGCACATTCATGTTATGAACGTATCATTCTATTTATCAATATTGCATAAATTCAGGCAATTCATTGCAATAAGTGTTTTTGTCCATATTCCACAGCTCTAGTACAAATGTGTGCTATGTGTGTGCTCATGTGCACATAGACAGGGACACTGAGGTGCAGAGTAAAAGCTGGGCGTTGGACACACAATGGCCTGTGGTCACCCTGGCCTGAGGAGAGTCTCTGATCTCTGGGTCTCCTTGGCCTTGGGTCTGTCTGTCTGGCTGGCTTGGCCCTGCCCTAGGTTACCACTGTGTTACTACTGGGCCGCAGCTTTAGAGAGCCTCTCCAATTCCCTGCCTCTTCTGCTGAATTGGCTCTTAAAGGGCCGGCGTTTCTCTCTGAGCAAACAAGACCATCGTGCACCTGCAGAGGGGGTATATGGGGGGGGCTGCTGCCCTGTCCCTCGCTCAATCCCCAACTGCTACTGGGGCTCCAGAAAGACTGCAACTGTAGACAATGCTGGTTCCCCCTACACTCTCTCTTTCCATCACTGACCTCCCCCTTTCCCCCCTTAAAAAACGAATGATCCCTGGATCCAAATTAGGCCTTTGTGTGGCGCTTAGTCCTCTCAATCCCACTGTCACTGCGCCTTGGGAACCTTGTCCTGTGGGATTATTTATAAAATCACACAGAATTCCCCTCTGAATGGAAGTCTTTTGGTGCACAAGACAAGAGGGAACATTGGGAGGAATGGAGTGTATTGGGAGGGTGTTGGTGGCCCCTCCTCTGAAAAGATTTATGTAAACAGATTGCAGGGGAAAGGGAAAGTAAACAAGTTCACACTTCAAGTGGATGGATGGATTTATACTTCTGTTCTTCACTCTCACTATGTTACTACTCCTCTTTTTCTTGAGGACTTCCCTTTTGGTCTCCATGAATTCTATTTGATCACTGTAGTCAGGAGAATGAGAAACTGAAGATATGTTTTGTAAGACTTTAAGTATTTTTAAAACTTTTATGTAACCAGTCGAGTCAATTAAGAAGAAAAACCGTCAGTAACTGTTACCTGTGATAATGATATAGTACTAACTAACACCATGCAAGCCCTAACTGAGCACCTCTTGTCTGTTGGAGCAGCGAGCCACTCAGATGAGGGGTCGGACGTGGAGTCAGAACCGGACCTGCCTCTGAAGAGGAAGCAGCGCCGCAGTAGAACCACCTTCACGGCTGAACAGTTGGATGAGCTGGAGAGAGCCTTCGAACGAACACACTACCCTGACATCTACACGAGGGAAGAGCTTGCTCAGAGGGCCAAACTCACGGAGGCCAGAGTACAGGTAGACTACACACACATCACACACATTCTTTGTCTCACATCACACACAGGGATGCACAAGTATACACACACACATTCCTGGCCTTCCCCTTCATCCTGTGTTCCCAGGGGTCCAATCTGCAGGGCCAGCTCTGATCTACGGCCCAGAAAATTCCCCACAACAGCTCCCATATGGAGGCTGTACCGGGCCCAGCATGGGGCTATTACATATGGAATCAGCATGAGTCCTGCCAGTCACACACACTGACTCTCAGCAGCAGCAGAAGGAGGCCTGTTCAGTTAAATGTTAATTTAGAAATTTGGATGGGTTCATTTATCCGCTATGTCCCTGTGAATGAATCAGCCAGGTCACTCGTGATACAAGTCAATATTTGACATACATCCATGTCTGAGGAGGTCAGGAGATGATGTGGAAACCGGCCACTAGGAGCAACAGTGAGCGCTGTAAATTTCGGTTATGCTAGGGCGTTGAGGACGGGGAGACGGATAAGTGTAAGCATCTGCCTCTGATTCCAAAGGTTGGAAGTTTGAATCCAGCGATAGAAAGTTATTTTTGAGATGTGTGTTTTAAGCCTATCCCAAACCTTAACCCTAACCTTAACCATTCTGAGTTAATGCCTAAACCCTTACCTCAAACATGATTCCCTTGTTCTCATTAGCTACAGTATTTGGGATTTTGGGTGACTCTATGGCTTTGGAACAGAAATTAAATAAAACCATCAGAGATAGTTTATAGTTAGCGGAATATATACTGGAGGAAACCATGTAAAATAGTGTTGTGTTGCTATGGCCAAGTCCATGTTTAATGATGTTCTGGTGGTGGGCCATGAGATGGGGAGATAGCGAAGGCCTTGTTGGCTGCAGCCAGGAGTCACATGGGCTGGTCTGGAGAGGAACACATGACCCCCCCCCCACACACACACACACACAAAGAGATGATGTCACAGTGTGGTCCACAAAAATGGGAGATCACTATGTGACTTCTAACTATAGCTAAGGGCAGTACACACACACACACACTAATGCAAATGCACAAGCACACACACACACACACACATGATACATAGAAAGCAGATTATTTAAAAAATGCAGTCAGACAAAAACAGAGATTGACTCATAGAGAGAGGTATACACATATGCACAAATAACAGTCATTAACCATTCATATACAGTACCAGTCAAAAGTGTGGACACACCTACTCATTCATCCCAGATGGGATGGTGTAGCACTGCAGAATGCTGTGGTAGCCATGCTGGTTAAGTGTGCCTTGAATTCTAAATAAATCACAGACAGTGTCACCAGCTAAGCACCCCCACACCATCACACCTCCTCCTCCATGCTTCATGGTGGGAACCACACATTTGGAGATCATCCGTTCCCCTACTCTGTGTCTCACAAAGACACAGGGGTTGGAACCAAAAATCTCAAATTTGGATTCATCAGACCAAAGGACAGATTTCCACCGGTCTAATGTCCAATGCTCATGTTTCTTGGCCCAAGCAAGTCCGTTCTTCTTATTGGTGTCCTTTAGTAGTGGTTTTGCTGCAGCAATTCAACCATGAAGGCCTGATTCATGCAGTCTCCTCTGAACAGTTGGTGTTGAGATGTGTCTGTTACTTGAACTCTGTGAAGCATTTATTTGGGCTGCAATCTGAGGTGCAATTAATTGCCTATTTCTGAGGCTGGTAACTCTTATCCTCTGTAGCAGAGGTAACTCTGGGTCTTCCATTTCTGTGGCGGTCCTCATGAGAGCCAGTTTCATCATAGCGCTTGATGGTTTTTGCAACTGCACTTGAAGAAACTTTCACAGTTCTTGAAATGTTCCCGGATTGACTGACCTTCATGTCCTAAAGTAATGATGGACTGTCGTTTCTCTTTGCTTATTTGAGCTGTTCTTGCCATAATATGGACTTGGTCCTAAATACAGAAGGGTATCTTCTGTATTTCACCCCTACCTTGTCACAACACAACTGATTGTCTCAAACGCATTAAGAAGGAAAGAAATTCCACAAATTAACTTTTAACAAGGCACACACTTTTTTTGTTACTACAAATAACATGTGTTATTTCATAGTTTTGATGTCTTCACTATTTTTCTACAATGTAGAAAATAGTAAAAATAAAGAAAAACCCTTGAATGAGTAGGTTTGTCCAAACCTTTGACTGGTTCTGTATGTGGGAATGAATGTTTAAGACAATGTAAGATCTCATGTCTTATATCCTCTTTCCCCAGGTGTGGTTCAGTAACAGACGAGCCCGGTGGAGGAAGCAGGCTGGAGCTAGTCAGCTCATGGCCTTCAATCACCTGATCCCTGGGGGTTTCCCGCCCTCTGCCATGTCCAGTCTCTCACCTTATCAGCTGTCTGACAGCCCGTATCCCCCTACATCCATATCACAAGGTTTGTACACTATAAACAAGGCCACAGGCTGAACATCCTGTTTGTTTCAGATATACAACTATTGCTCTCAGGGTTCAGATCCTAGAGTTTGATTAAGAAAGTCATGTGTTATTAAATATTGCCTGCTTCAAGTTGGCTACAATGTAACAATCTGTCAATTGATTGACAATATATCTAAATTGAACTTTCTTCCTTTCTATTTGTCCTTCCCTTAGCGGTGTCGGAGCAGCCCAGCACCCTGCATCGGCCCCAACCCCTGCCACCCTCCTCAGGCCACCACCAGAGCTCAGGTGGGGGAGGGCAGGATGTGGGGTCGGCCTACTGCCTGGCCACTGGACGCCATGGCTTCTCAGGCTACTCGGACAACTTTGTCACGTCAGGAGGCCCTCCCAACTCCCAGAACCCATCCAACGGCAATGGCCTCTCTTCCCAGGTGAGTCCAGCGGAGTTACCTATCTACACATAGACACACACACAGACACACACAGAAACAGAGTTCACACTCTTATCTATGTCAGGAGGTGGGTGTGAGGTGGAGGAGGGTGTGAGGTCAAATCAAATTTAATTTGTTATATGCGCCGAATACAACAGGTGTAGACCTTACCATGAAATGCTTACTTTCAAGCCCTTAACCAACAATGCAGTTTTAAGAAAAATAAGAGTGAAGAAAAATATTTACTAAATAAACTTAAGTAAAAAATAAAAGAGTAACAATACAATAATGTGGCTATGTACAGGGGGTACCGGTTCCTGAGTCAATGTGCAAGCGTACAAGTTAGTCCAGGTAATTGAGGTAATATGTACATGTAGATAGTGGTAAAGTGACTATGCATAGATAATAAACAACGAGTAGCAGCATAGTAAAAAAAGGGGGGGTGGGGTCAATGCAGGTAGTCTGGGTAGCCATTTGTTCAGCAGTGTTATGGCTTTGGGGTAGAAGCTGTTAAGAAGCCTTTTGGACCTAGAGTTGCGCTCTGGTACCGCTTGCAATGCCGTAGTAGAGAGAACAGGGCTTTTAGGGCCTTCCTCTGACACTGCCTGATATAGAACTCTTTGATGTCAGGAAGCTTGCAGTCAGAGGCCGAGCAGTTGTCATACCAGGAGGTGATGCAACCAGTTCTCAATGGTGCAGCTGTAGAACTTTTTGAGGATCTGAGGACCCATGCCAAATCTTTTCAGTCTCCTGAGGAGGAATAGGCATTGTTGTACCCTCTTCACGACTGTCTTGGTGTGTTTGAACCATGATAGTTTGTTGGTGACACCAAGGCTCCACTACAGCCCCGTCAATGAGAATGGGGGCGTGCTTGGCTCTACTTTTCCTGTAGTCCACAATAATCTCCTTGTTCTTGATCACATTGAGGGAGAGGTTGTTGTCCTGGCACCACACTGCCAGATCTCTGACCTCCTCCCTAAGGCTGTCTCATTGTTGTCGGTGATCAGGCCTACCACCGTTGTGTCGTCGGCAAACTTGATGATGGTGTTGGAGTCATGCTTGGCCACGCAGTCATGAGTGAACAGGGAGTGTAGGAGGGGACTAGGCACGCACCCCTGAGGGGCCCCCGTGTTGAGGATCAGCGTGGCAGATGTGTTATTGCCTACCCTTACCACCTGGGAGCGGCCCATAAGGAAGTCCAGGATCCAGTTGCAGAGGGTCCTTAGCTCAATGATGAGCTTTGAGGGCAATATGGTGTTGAATGCTGAGCTGTAGCCAATGAACAGCATTCTCACGTAGGTGTTCCTTTTGTCCAGGTGGGAAAGGGCAGTGTTGAGTGCAATAGAGATTGTGTTCTTCTGTTGGGGCGGTATGCAATTTGGAATGGGTCTTGGTTTTCTGGGATGATGGTGTTGATGTGAGCCATGACCAGCCTTTCAAAGCACTTCATGGCTACAGACGTGAGTGCAACGGGTCGGTAGTCATTTAGGCAGGTTGCCTTGGTGTTCTTGGCCACAGGGACTATGGTGGTCTACTTGAAACATGTAGGTATTACAGACTCGGCCAGGGAGAGGCTGAAAATGTCAGTGAAGACACTTGCCAGTTGGTCAGCGCATGCTCAGAGTACACATCCTGGTAATCCATCTGGCCCTGTGGCCTTGTGAATGTCGACCTGTTTAAAGGTCTTATTCACATCGGCTATGGTGAGCGTGATCACACAGTCGTCCGGAACAGCTGCTTCAGTGTTGCTTGCCTTGAATCACACATAGAAGTTGTTTAGCTCGTCTGGTAGGCTTGTGTCACTGAGTAGTCTCTGAGTGTGCGGCTCTCCTTTATTTTCAGGCTTGTGTCACTGGGCAGCTTGCGGCTGGGCTTCCCTTTATGGTCAGTAATAGTTTGCAAGCCCTGCCACATCCGACGAGTGTCGGAGCTGGTGTAGTAGGATTCAATCTTAGTCCTGTATTGACGTTTTGCCTGTTTGATGGTTCATCTGAGGGCATAGCAGGATTTTTTATAAGCGTCCGGATTATAGTCCCGCTCCTTGAAAATGGTTAGAGCGTTGGGCCAGTAACCGAAAGGTTGCTGGATCGAATCCCCGAGCTGACAAGGTAAAAATCTGTCATTCTGCCCCTGAACAAGGCAGCTAACCCACTGTTCCCCGGTAGGCCGTCATTGTAAATAAGAATTTGTTCTTAACTGACTTGCTTAGTTAAATAAAGGTTCATAAAAATAACAAAAAACTCTACCATTTCGCCCAGCTCAGATGTGAGGTGGTGGTGGGTGTGAGGTGGTGAAAGGACTTGAAAAGGACAGAGGAAGGACACGGAGGAGGACAAATGAGGAGAAGATGAGACAAATGAAAACTGAAAAGACAATTATGGCCAATTATACAGGGATGAGGCTTATCGTCCCTTTACCTAAACATTAAAGGCTGTCCTAACAGGCAGAAAATGAGATTTCAGCTGCTCAAAGTCAGACCGCTCAGACAATAGAGCACAGGGTTTACACACGCGCACTTGCACACACACACACACACTCGCACGCACACACACACACACACACACACACGCATATGCACACATGCACACGCACGCACACACACACACACGCGCAAGCACACACACACACGCACTCACACACACGCACTCACACACATGCACTCACACACACACACACACTCGCACACACACACACACGCACTCACACGCACACGCACGCACTCACACACACACGCACGCACACACACGCACACAGTGCTTCAGGATCACTTTAGAGAGTGTGACTGACAATATGGACATGAAGGATGACTGACTGGAGAGGCTGACATGGAAAAATGATATTTACACAGGTCACATGTTGGGAAAGAAAACATTTTGAAATGTTTCATATTATTGATGAATGTTTAAAATAGTTATTGGTCATTTGTAAGACATTTATTTGGTTCAGTTTAATATACTGAACTGTGTTCAATTTATCTAAATGACAATGAATAGGCTAAGTCATAAGGAGGGGAGATATCGTCTATCAAAGAACATGTATGGTAGTGTAATATTTTCAGACATTATTCAGTGTTTTCTGTAGCAGTAGGGCAAATATACTTTTGCTTCCAGTCTCACCGTCATCACCTCTAACTCGTCCCACAGTTTAGCCCATCAACACATCCATAATATCCTTGCACTTTGGAAGAGTAATCAATCAAGCTTCCAGTGTCCAAATTGATTGCTACCGAATATTTAATGAATTGAATTATGTGTGTAATTTATGTAGATTACTTCCTATGTTTTGTTACATATATCATTGGTGCAGGCTATCTACATTTTTTTGGTACGAGTGTGGAATGTTGTTTAAATTATGAATGGACTTAAATTGGATGGGTATTTCATTTATATAAATGGTTCTGAAGACTGTATATTGAAGATCAACTAGGCCTACTCTATTTAGAAACTACAAATAAGGTGGATTGATCATTATTATTTGCATGCAAGAGAACTTTTGCTGCATGTTGGCGCAACACACAATTCTACAAATCAAACACCTCTTACCCCCCTCTCTCTCTCTGATAAATGGGGTGCCTGACCCCCAGATGTTTTCCATTTGTAAGGAACACACCTCGACTTCTGCAAGGGTGTTTGTCAAGATTACACTGACAGGGCTTCTGTATGACAACCATAATGTATGTGTGAGAGTCTGTATTTTAAGGTGCATGGGAAACTACCCCTCCCTGAGTCTCTGTTGAGACTTTGTTTATCTACACTTTGTCTCTTACGCAGTCCATATGCAGCTACCTTGGGCAATCAGAGAAACACACACACACACACACACACATACACACACACACACACACACACACACACACACACACACACACACACACACACACACACACACACACACACACACACACACACACACACATATACTGCACATAAACCGTTAAGCCTCCAGGGAGGCTTCTCATGATTGCATTCTTACAATGTTTGTCTCCACATTCCTCAGTATGAAAGTCAAGTCCTCATTTATTTGAATATACAGTATATTGTATGAGAGAGCAGGAATGTCCTGTATGTCTCAGACTTCCCCCATTCCGACATTCTTCCCTGGCTCTCCTCTGCTGTCCTGCTCTTCCTGGACACGCTGATTTGGGGCCGCTGGACACAGCAATGTTCCAACACAGAAAATGTTGATGAAGCCCAGCCAGGAGCCACGTCACGCTAAAGAGACAAGGAGAGACGAATGAGAAAGAGGGAGAGAGAGAGAGAGAGGTATAACGTTTTTAGAAAGCTGTAGTTTCTTGTAGAGGTCGACCGCACCAATCGTCCATATACTTCTTCTGTTTAAACAGGGTGTTCCAAAACGCAGGTCATTTTTTGGGAAAATGTTATTTGGGTCGAGAAACACAACTCCCCTCTCAAAATCAACATGGGCTCCTCTGTCCCCTGCCTGGGAAATGACTTAAGCGGGACCATCTGTGTGTGTGGATGTAGAATAATATGTCACTTATAGGGCCAGAAGAGCCCAAAGTGCAGCGTACCTGCTTTTCATTAGGACATGGACAGAGGCTAGAGGTCTTTGTTTAGAGGGATTTGATGCATTTAGAGGTAGGGAGGTTTAAAGTGGTCACGTTGGGATATATCTTTTCAGTGAGATGATCTTGAGTCACAGCAATTATCTGTTTATTAGACACTTTTGTTGAACTTGTTCTCATCCATCCAGTTAAAGTTAGTGAGGGTTTGTTATCAGCTCGTTCTGTCTGAACCTCCTTTACAACAACACCCTACGGCTCTTTTCCGTCCTTCGCTCGCCAAGAAATATTCCCCCAAATTCAATTATCGGGTGGCTAATCAACAACAGGTCAAAGCCTAGCCTGTTTCTCTGTCTGCAGCTTGTCTGCTGTAGTCCAAAGGTTTTTCTCTCTGCTTCTAAAGGTCTACTAGCTTATCTGTGTCAGGACATCTTTGGTGATAAGTCTTTATCTCATCCTATGCTTTTTGGAGCGGCGGCAGGCGGGAATTTCCAAATAAGTGGAGTAGAGTTTCTGAGACAAATTGGTTGATTATTCCTCTGTGGTGCTATCGCTGCCTGTCTGGGAAGTCCTGGTGGAAGTGTTTTGATGTCAGTGGAGAGGAACTTCCTGTCTGATTTAGGCTGTGCTACTATATGTTATGGATGGGGGTTGGGCGTAGTGTTTGGAATGTTACATAACACAATGCTGTGCCAAAGCCTCTGATAGGACTACACCACCTGTTCTCACAAGTTCCAAAATCACTTAACCTATCTGAATGGAATGTCAATAACGTCACTGTAACGGCAATAACACTCTTTCTCCCTGTCTCCAGGTGATGGGTCTGTTGAACCCAGGCGGAGTGCCCCACCAGCCCCAGAGTGACTACGCCCTCTCCCCCCTGACAGGAGGCCTGGAACCCCCCGGGGGCATGGGGGCCAGCTGCTCCCAGCGTCTGGAGCACCTCAAGGGTCTGGAGGGCCTGTCCAGTGTCCCCAACATCCCCAGTCTCCCCTCGCTGCCCAACTCCCAGTCCTACTGCCCGTCCTCCTACAGCGCTCCTGCCTACAGTGTGGACCCTGTGGCCTCCTACCAGTATGGGCAGTACCACGGACAAAGTAAGGTCAATATCTCTCACTTTTATTACCACTTAAACACTTAGGAAGATCTCTCTCCAATCATATCAACTGTAGCCGCCTTGAGTTTTCACTGCTCTTAAGTCTACCACGCCAAAATATTTACAAAGGACAAATGTGTTGATAGTACTCTATCAGTGTTCATATGACGTGTTTCCATCCAACAAAAACAGCAGGGTTTCAGACAGGAAGAGTTGTTTGATCTTATCTCTGAAGTAATGCTGACTATATTGGATCATATCTGTCCTTTGGTATACTGTAGCTCACATCATGTCAACACGCCTCACCTCGCTTCGCCTGTCAGCAATTGTTACTTCCTGTCAAACAGCACTAATAGTGTAAGATAGTGTCTCCTGGAACGTTTTCTTATGGGAGGCTTGTTTAACTGTGAGGAGTCCCTTCAGTTCACATTAACATTACACTAAGGTTAACTCTGACATCAAACAAACGTTCATGTAACTCTCAAAAACCCACGTCATCCACATGCGTTCAACCGTGATTAGAGCACCCTGTAGTTTTCAATTTCCCTCTGTGGGGGGTGACCTGCACGGGTCACCCAATCAGGCCAGTCCCTCGACCTCGCAGCAACCTCGCCCTTCAAAGCAAAGGCACCAGTCCATGTAGCTGACTGCTACGGCTTTATAAAGCACTGCAGGTATCGAGTGAATATTTAACCTAATATCCGAGAGAAAGAAATGCCTAATGAAATATCTTGAAGAGATTTCTAAGTGGACAGAAAAGACACGTACACACACACACACACACACACACACACACACACACACACACACACACACACACACACACACACACACACACACACACACACACACACACACACACACACACACACACACACACACACACACACATCAGAGGGACTACATCTTGATGTCATTAATCACAGAGACTGGATACCCGTGTGCAGTTAGGTCTGTAGAATGGGAAAAGGGATTTTCTGGGGGGTGGAAGGATCCTAATATCCTCTGGCAGGGAGCAATTAGAAACAGGTGTGTGGTGTGGGCCTGCTGAGGTCAGCTGGGGAAACCGTATTGATCCCTGTCCCAGATTCACTGGTACTGGGCCTCTAGTGTCAAGCCTAACCTAGCCCTTACCCAATCTTAATGGGACTGATATCAAGTCTGCCCACTTCACCTTTCTATACACACACACACACACACACACACACACACACACACACACACACACACACACACACACACACACACACACACACACACACACACACACACACACACACACACACACACACACACACACACACAGCTGCACTGTGAGACTGATCACCATGGTTCAAACCCTCTTTATCTCTGTCAGTGATCATCAGTCTTTATTTTTAATTGAGGTTAACTTGTAACTTAGTCTCATTCATTTCTGTTTTTCTGTTTAGGTGCCCTTCATTATCTGAGACCTGAGATCACCTGAGGATCTGCCCATCTAAGAACCCCCCTCCACCTCCGGCCCAGCCCAGTCTCCACCTCCGGCCCATCCCAGTCTCCACCTCCACCTCCGGCCCAACCCAGTCTCCACCTCCACCTCTGGCCCAGCCCAGTCTCCACCTCCGGCCCAGCCCAGTCTCCACCTCCACCTCCGGCCCAACCCAGTCTCCACCTCCACCTCCGGCCCAGCCCAGTCTCCACCACCACCACCACCACCTCTAGCTTAGCCCAGTCTCCACCTCCACCTCTGACCCATCCCAGTCTCCACCTCCAGCCCAGCTCAGTCTCCTCCTCTGGCCAAGCCCAGTCTCCTCCTCCGGCCAAGCCCAGTCTCCAACTCCGGCCCAGCCCAGTCTCCACCTCCAGCCTAGTCTCAGTTGAGGGATGTGTGTACTGTACTGTATATGTTGAGACTGAGGGGACTCTTCAAGTAATCAGGACCAAAAACTTCCTCCACTATCCCTGGCTACCTATTTCCTCACCCAGGCACTTCCACTCAACAATGATCTGTTCCTTCAGGCATGATGAAAGTAATGGAAGAGAGACTAAAGTTAAAGGACATTGATAGAGAGGAATTTAAGGCCCAAACAATGAAACACATGAACTTAGATTAAGGTCTGTTGATGACTAACAGAGATGCCACTGGGTACATTCCCTTGGCTGTGATGTGGTCTACCCCACATTGGGCGCCAACTATGACCAGGAAAACCGTGGAAAACTAATCCACACAGACCCACAGCACAGCCCAGGAGTGGAGGCCCGGTTGGGGTAAAACATCCTTAAGTCAGGCCTGTGGAAGAGCACAACCAGACTGTATAGTAACAGACTCACTAGTGGCTTTAGAGCTGTGAACCTGTTTACATGTTTGTCGTAGGGCCAAAGGAATACAGATTCATTATATTTATCTCTGAATGAAAGCTACTTGAGGGAAAAAATAACAGGCTTTTATTTGACGTTGCATTTATTTGATATGTTTTGTTCCAGAAGATTCCTTCCCACATAAAGAGTGAAAAGAACACAACATTCCAGCCATAGACTGAGGAACAAGCAAACAAACAAACAAGGAAATGTGTAGAAAATAAACATGTCAATCAAAGAAAGAGGAAGCTTTGAGACATCATCATAAACAGACCTGCAATGTATACTACAGCTGTTCCGTTCCCTTCATTATGTTAAATGCTCAGTGTTCTAAAACATTCCATTGAACTCTCACTGTGTTCTGTTGATAACTCTGATCTCTTGTAGCTTTAGAAGTATTCCTAGGGGTCAGGGGTGACTTCGGGGAAAGTCCCAGGTGAAGGAGGAGGATGAAGGAGGGGGGATTCAGGGGTTCTGATGGGTGACAGGGCTGATCCATCAAGTGGTGCAGTTCCCCCTCATAGAGGCCTATTAGGGCACGAGACTCACGACCAAGAGACACATGAGAAACCAGGACCACCTCACCACAGACCAACCCAGCTGACCAGAAGTGCAATATCATGTACCTCAGAGTCAACGATGCCATCAAACAGATGAAACAAAAAGATCTTGTGTCTTAAGAACATTCTGTAAAACATTTGAATCATGTTTGAGTCATTGGTTATTACATGTGCCTACGTAGGCTTCGAGGTCCAAAACAAAGAAACAACAACATTGTCAGTATGGCTATGACAGCAAAGCCACAGGGAAAGGTGGGATGCACATTGTGAACCATTGAAGTCATTCCAAGCCCATGTGGAGCAGATTGATTCAAGGGGAAAAAAGAAGTCAACAAAAGAAACTTATGAAGAATTACAAAGCCAAATTATTTCATGCATTTTTTTGCTTGTGTCTTTTTGTTTCTCTTGTTGCAAAAACCGAAAGATCAATAGTGTGTTGTTTTACATCATTTCCTTATTTATTCTCTCTAAAGTATCTTAACAATTCTGCAACATTATTCTTAAACTTTCTGCAACGTTTTCGTCAAATTACTACATCACATACCTTATAGGAACACTGTGTCCGTCTGTTCACTAAATGGTAGCTGGATGTCTCAACAGATCAAAGGTTGCTACAAGCACTCAGTGGTCAATTGTACATTTGTCTGTAACAGAAAGAAAAGTGTTTTTTCTTTACAATGGTTTCTTTCATTTTTATATATTTTTTGTATTATTTGACAGAATGATATGGTGCAATGTCTTGTGTACAAGCTCAGTATTATTACTATTTATAATAAAAAATGAAAATACAATGACTAAAAATAGTTTTAATTTTATTGAAAGTTACACTGTAATTTCAAGGTAATTTTGGTCTCAATGCAATCTTTGTGTATGAAATGTTTGTCATCAATGTGCAGTAAATAATTGACAGTGATTCATCACAATATAAAATACAAAAGAATAGAGAGACAAGCATGTAGTTTTCAAATAAACGTATTTAAACCCCTAAGCCCTGTGTAAAAATAGAACCGTAAAGAGAGGTTCCTGACATGGAGTTGGACTTGAACACAACAGCCTTTCTTAGAAACAGTACTCAAGACATTCAAACATCTGCACCATCTATTAATGCCCACGGGCACTCTACTGTAACAAACACACGTCTGTTTCACAAATTCTAAATGAGAACAACCCTCAGAGCGTTTGGACAAACAGAACACCCTCCTCCCCCTCACTCTTCACCCTCGCTGCCCCTTACCGCTCTCAGGCCTTGGTCATACATACAGGGTCTGTGTGTGTGTGTGTGTGTGCGTGCGTGCGTGTGTGCGTGTGTGTGTCCGTGTCCGTGTGTGTGTGTGTGTGTGTGTGTGTGTGTGCGTGCCACCCTGAGGATATTAGCCCTAATTAAACACTGGTCTGATTAATCGAGTCTCGTCTCAGCCCTTGGAGGGACTACACACTTTATAAATAGAGATGTCAACAGAAATGTTTACCCACTTTGGATCAATCATACAGCTGACATTTTTATTGTTGAATACGAAATAATTGGGCCAATATGAGGAACCAAACGTAAACTTCCACACACACACACACACTCCCATAAACACACAATCCAATATACAATCCTGTACAGTATCGCCAGAAAGACTGTTTGCTTTCCTAATCAGGCAGTACCATTTAAGATGAAGACAAATCGCTGTCGCTGTACAAGTCCCAAGCAAAGCTGCGACCACAGAAATTAGTTTTACTAATGTACCCTCCTCGTGAACTGAATACACCCCAGAGTCTACTTAAAACCCAAACTAGTTGAATGAATTTTACAACATGTAATGAAAGGAAAGAGATAAAGAGAAACAGAGGTATATAACATTCTTATTTAGCCATTTCGTTGCACTATGAGTTGTGAGCAGTGCGTATGGCCATGTTAGTGGTTACCAGGGGCCCTCTGTATCCCTCTGTCTGTTCCATAGGGTTACACTTCGAACCTACATTAACCCCCATCAGCATGTGATCTGGTAACTCACTTCACAGACATTCACCCCCCCTGGGTCATGTGAGCTAACATGACCCAGAGATCACACTGGCAGCTGCCTCTGTCACTCCGAATCGATGTGTGTGTGTGTGTGTGTTTGTGCTTTTGCTTCTGAGTTTGTGTGTATGTACAACTACAGTATTAGTGTGTTTCCGGGAGTGTATTCCTGCGTTATACTATATTATACTATAACTATGTGTATAAATTAGTTCTGTATAAAATCTCTGTTGTCATGTTCTTGTCTATGAGGTAAAGCAGCGGATGTGTTTTGGTGTTGTTTTTAATCCTCAGCAGCAACCCCCCTGTCCAGGCACTTAACCTCTGACCCTTCCACTGGTGCAGACCTGGGCTTTCGTCATTCCTCTCACACGCTAAGGACAACTTAACCCCACAACCCCCAGGATATTACTGCATTGAAAAACAGGGTTGTGAGAGAGAGGGAAGGATACAGAGAAGAGAGGAACAGCCAGCTGAAACTGAAGCCTTGTTTATACCTGGGGATAACATGCGCAACAAGCTCTCACAGTCTCACGTTAGAATTAGACGTTCATCCATGTTTCTTAAGCGTCAAAATTCAAAGTTGTTCCCAACATCAAATTTTGAAATCTTAAGGTTAGGCATTATTAACTCCGAATGGTTAAAGTAAAGGTTAAGGTTTGGGTTAGGCTTAAAAATATATCTATAAAAAACGATTTTCTATCGCTGGATGCGAACATGCAACCTTTGGCCACGTCCTCAGACATTGATGGACGATGAATACTGACTTGTACCACGGGTGACCTGGCTGGACAGGCTTCTTTTGTTCTGATCTTATCCACATTCTGATTCTGCCCATATTGGAGCTGTTGCATCTACACATGGTAGTAAAATGTGTCTCTTATCCATCCACTGTGTGCACATTGTGACCAGATATCCTCAGGGTATGCAAATAATTTGACAGATATTGTAAGATACATCGTGATGCCATAAGTCAATGGCGTAATTTAAATGGTTACACTGTCCAGATCCTTCTACATTCGTAAGATATCCAGACACAATGAGTGTCTGACCACCTCTGGAGGTGGTCCAGGAAGATCTGATTACAGTCAGATCACAATGTGTCTTTTAATCGTCTACACCTGTCTAAAAATTAGAATGTGGACAAGATCAGTACAAAGAATCCTTTGTACTGATCTTGTCCATGTTCTAATTTTTAGACAGGTGTAGACGATTAAAAGACACATTGTGATCTGACTGTAATCAGATGTTAGAACCAGGTATAAGTGACGCTTGAGAGACCAAGACAGAGGAGAGAGAGAGAAGGGGAGAAAGAAGGAAAGAGAGACAGAGTGAGAAGGGGGGAGGACCAGCCAGTAAAAAAAAATAAGAGGCGGAGAGACACCCTATCCTCTGTTTTATGATAGACTATTACTACCATGACAGAGCTCTGAAAGAGAAAGAGATTCTGGATGAGGTATCCCAGCAGTACATCAGAGACTGCATGTGAGTTATTTGATCCAGGCTGTTACAGCTGGGCTCGCTGGCTGGCTCTCTGATGGGATGGACGGCAGGCTGCTTTGATGAGGCAGTACGTTGGCTTAGGGTAGGCAGGCAGGCAGAGATGTTTTGACAGTTGTGGAGCCAGGCAAAATATCAATCTGCTGGAGTGGGGTTTGCCTTGGTTCATTCCTTGCTTCATACATTGTACCAGAACCCCCCTCTCACGACCATAACAGTGTGTGTGCATGCATGTGCGTGCGTTTGCGTGTTTTTGCTGTGACGTATGTTTGGAAAAAAGACAGTGGATTGGAGCAAACCTGGACAGAAAATTGTTATACTTTGTATTTATTTTGAAAAAAATAATTTTTAAATACTTGAGGATGTTGAATATAGTTTAAATAGAGTTTAAACTAAAAGGCAACTATTTCCTTTGATATTCAAATACAGGTCTCAGAAAACCAAATCATATTTGAAGGTATTTGAATATATGTGAGTTATTTGAAAATCCCCAAATATGTATTTGATGGCTGCAAAATATTTGATGAAGAGCAAAAAACTACAATAGTTTGTTGAATTAATCTAGATACAGTATATGATCATTAGCACATGGTTTGGAGGGCTCTTATATATTAATCTTAATTATAGCCTATAGCCTAGAATGAAATACATGAGGGACATGGAATCACCACAACATTAGACTAAACCACTTTTGAAGCTTCAAAATGACTAATACATATATTTTAATAAATAAGTGTCATAAGGTAATGCAGTAACACTTGAAATCAAGTTATTCTACATGTGTAGTAACTTAGTGATTATTAAAATAACATTGTTGTTCCATAGGACTTGGGAAATGTCTTTATAATTACCTAATAACAGAATTGTTACATAAGTGGAATAAGGAAGTCACTATTCCTCTTGTGTACAGTAGTTAATTGCTATGCAATTAAAATGCAATTGCCAAAGTATAATGTCACAACATGCTAATAAAATTATGCTCCAAAAGTTATTACACTTTTATTACACTGGCTGTGACAGCCAGTGTATGACCAACAAAAGTTGGTCATAACGAGGAGACCAAGGTGCAGCGTGAGATGAATACATTCTTTTTTTATTAAAACGAAGAACACTAAACAAACAAAATAACAAAACGAACGTGAAGCTATAAACACGAGTGTTGACATGCAACTACACAGACAATAACCCACAAAACCTAAATGGAAAATCGCAACCTAAATAGGATCCCCAATCAGAGACAACGATAAACAGCAATTCAGGCCACCATAAACCTACATTTACCTAGACAAACCAAAACCCCATAGATGTACAAAAAACCCTAGACAAGTCAAAACACACATACCACCCTCGTCACACCCTGACCTAACCAAAATAATAAAGAAAACAAAGATAACTAAGGTCAGGGCGTGACACTGGCACAAGAACAGTTTAATGTTCAGCGTTACTGAGAATGCTAACAGTAACAAAATATGGTTATTAAATGTAGAAAGGAAACTACACTGGGAAAAAACATAAATGCAACACGAGTTACTGAGTTACAGTTCATATAAGGAAATTAGTCAATTTAAATAAATTAATGAGGCTCTATTGGAATAGTATAGGAGATTGTGTGTGCTCTAATCATTCAATTTCTATCTTCAACATGCAGTTCTAGATACAGCCCTGTCATTAGTTGAAGGCAGCCAATCCAATAGTTTCTCAAAAGTAGTCACTTCCTGGGGTCTGTATTCAACTAATGGCAGGGCATAATGTTTTTTTGGGGGGCTCTGTATTTAAATTGTCTTAGTCACCTTAAAATGTACTATTTGTTCCCCTGAAAAATGTGTTACTTTCCACAAAGCAGAGTTAAAACTATAGTTATCCCAGGCTGGAATGTAGTGACACACATGAAGGGGAGGGAGGGACTTGTGAAGCAGAGGTGGGGGTAGGGTGTGGGTAGGAAGCAAATAGATACCAAAACAAGAGTAACATGACTAGAAGAAAACAAAGAATCCCCCTCACGTCATGCACGCTGGTCATGTTTTCTCTGAAAACTCACTCCAGGATGATCACATGTCCCCAATGCTCTCATTCTGTGGGCATCAATATTTTTGTCCGTAGAGTGGGTGGCAACTGTGGTCTGGAAAGCTTCAGTCTTTGTTTAATGCAATGAAATCAGTGTAATGATGAGACCACATGACCAAAACAAAGCTGGAGAACATGTGTTATCTAGGGAGAGCTGACCGAACACAACAAGTAATCATTTACACTTCCACCCACAAATACTGTAAAAAAAAAAGTAGAAATAGACATTATTTTTCTTACTCCATGGCCTTAAATCAAATCAAGTTGTATTTGTCACATGTCACCTTACAGTGAAAGGATTACTTACAAGCCCTTAACCAACAATGCTTTATTAAGTAAAAATGTAATTTAAAAAAATAAAAGTAACTTATTAATTAAACAGCAGCAGGGTGTTAACTGCGAGGCTATATACAGGGGGTACCGGCACAGAGTCAATGTGCGGGGGCACCGGTTAGTCAAGGTAATTGAGGTAATATGTACATGTAGGTAGAGTTAAAGTGACTATGCATAGATTATAAACAGAGAGTAGCAGCAGCGTAAAAGAGGAGTCTGGGTAGCCCTTTGATTAGCTGTTCAGGAGTCTTATGGCTCGGGGGTAAAAGCTGTTAAGAAGCACTTTGGACCTTGACTTTAGCAGAGAGAACAGTCTTTGACTAGGGTGGCTGGAGTCTTTGACAATTTTTAGGTCCTTCCTCTGACACCGCCTGGTGTAGAGGTCTTGGATGGCAGGAAGGTTGGCCCCAGTTATGTACTGGGCCATACGCACTACCCTCTGTAGTGCCTTGCGGTCGGAGACCGAGCAGTTGCTATACCAGGCATTGATGCAACCAGTCAGGATGCTCTCGATGGTGCAGCTGTAGAACCTTTTGAGGATCTGAGGACCCATGCCAAATCACTTCAGTCTCCGAATGAGGGAATTAGGCTTTGTCGTGCCACTCTTCACTACCGTCTTAGTGTGTTTGGACCATGATAGTTTGTTGGTGATGTGGACACCAGGGAACTTGAAGCTCTCAACCTGCTCCACTACAGCCCCGGCGATGAGAATGGTGGCATGTACGGGCCTCCTTTTCCTGTTGTCCACAATCATCTTCTTTGTCTTGATCACATTGAGGGAGAGGTTGTTGTCCTGGCACCACATGACCAGGTCTCTGACCTCCTCCCTATAGGCTGTCTCGTTGTTGTCGGTGATCAGGCCTACCACTGTAGTGTCACTGGCAAACTTGATGAGGGTGTTGGCGTCGTGCCTGGCCATGCAGTCATGAGTGAACAGGGAGTACAGGAGTGGACTGAGCATGCACCCCTGAGGGGCCTCCGTGTTGAGGATCAGTGTGGCGGATGTGTTCTTCCCTACCCTTACCACCTGGGGGCGGCCCATAAGGAAGTCCAGGATCCAGTTGCAGAGGGAGGTGTTTAGTCCCAGGATCCTTAGCTTAGGGATGAGCTTTGAGGGCACTACGATGTTGACCGCTGAGCTGTAGTCAATGAACAGCATTCTCACATAGGTGTTCCTTTTGTCCAGGTGGGAAAGGGCAGTGTGGAGTGCAATAGAGATTGCATCATCTGTGGATCTGTTGGGGCGGTATGTAAATTGCAGTGGGTCTAGGGTTTCTGGGATAATGGTGTTTATGTGAGCCATGACCAGCCTTTCAAAGCACTTCATGGCTACAGACATGAGTGCTATGGGTCGGTAGTCATTTAAGCAAGTTACCTGAGTGTCATTGGGAACAGGGACTATGGTGGTCTGCTTGAAACATGTTGGTATTACAGACTCAGACAGGGAGAGGTTGAAAATGTCAGTGAAGACACTTGCCAGTTGGTCAGCGCATGCTCGGAATGCACGTCCTGGTAATCTGTCTGGCCCTGCGGCCTTGTGAATGTTGACCTATACTGTGTGATATTTCATTGTATGTATTTGTTGAAGGCCTGGCTTGTATAGAAATATGAAGACATAGTCACCATATCCTGGTGACATTACAATTCGAGAATTGGCATCATTGCAATGTCAGCAGAGCATTGAAGATATGAATCCTATCCATACTCAATTTGACATAGTCAATATTAATTCATAATTGATATGATTCATTGCTGTAAGTTCTAATGAGTTTCCTCCTCTCCTCAAGATCAGTGGTTACCAACCAGGGATACTAGGACCCTGGGGGTACATGGCCTATCCACAGGGGGTACTAGGACCCTGGGGGTACATGGCCTATCCACAGGGGGTACTAGGACCCTGGGGGTACATGGCCTATCCACAGGGGGTACTATGACCCTGGGGGTACATGGCCTATCCACAGGGCGTACTAGGACCCTGGGGGTACATGGCCTATCCACAGGGGATACTAGGACCCTGGGGGTACATGGCCTATCCACAGGGGTACTATGACCCTGGGGGTACATGGCCTATCCACAGGGGTACTATGACCCTGGGGGTACATGGCCTATCCACAGGGGTACTATGACCCTGGGGGTACATGGCCTATCCACAGGGGGTACTAGGACCCTGGGGGTACATGGCCTATCCACAGGGGGTACTAGGACCCTGGGGGTACATGGCATATCCACAGGGGGTACTAGGACCCTGGGGGTACATGGCCTATCCACAGGGGTACTAGGACCCTGGGGGTACTTGGCCTATCCACAGGGGTACTAGGACCCTGGGGGTATTTGGCCTATCCACAGGGGGTACTAGGACCCTGGGGGTATTTGGCCTATCCACAGGGGGTACTAGGACCCTGGAGGTATTTGGCCTATCCACAGGGTGTACTAGGACCCTGGGGGTATTTGGCCTATCCACAGGGGTACTAGGACCCTGGGGGGTATTTGGCCTATCCACAGGGGGTACTAGGACCCTGGGGGTATTTGGCCTATCCACAGGGGGTACTAGGACCCTGGGGGTATTTGGCCTATCCACAGGGGGTACTAGGACCCTGGGGGTATTTGGCCTGTCCACAGGGGGTACTAGGACCCTGGGGGTATTTGGCCTATCCACAGGGGGTACTAGGACCCTGGGGGTATTTGGCCTATCCACAGGGGGTACTAGGACCCTGGGGGTATTTGGCCTATCCACAGGGGGTACTAGAGAAGACTCATGAGACCATAGGCTAACTGGTAGAATACACATGAGTGGGTACTTCAGGGGTACTCTGGGCAGAGCTAATTTCAGTTGGTGGTACAGCAAGCAAAAAAGGTTGAGAATCACTGGTCTAGATGACTGAGAGGTGAAGTTGTGTGAGTGTTTTATGGTGTAGCCATAACACATTCAAGGCATGGGGCAACATCCGTCAGTATTCCTCTAGCCTTGAGGTTATGCTGAAAACCTCAAACTATTTTCCATGATAGAAAAGTGGAGATGAGAGGAGCGAGAGGAAGTGAAGGATGTGAATGATTGAGACTCAAGAGACAAACAGAGATAAAGAGAAACATACTGAACAAGGAAGAGAGGTTGGATATGAAACATTTCTGGAAATAAATGTAGATCAATGAGAGACAGACAGAGGGACTGGATACACAGTAGGTCTAGGACATGACATAGTGGTATGAGTGAGAGAGACAGACAGAGGGACTGGATACACAGTAGGTCTAGGACATGACATAGTGGTATGAGTGAGAGAGACAGACAGACAGAGGGACTGGATACACAGTAGGTCTGGGACGACATAGTGGTATGAGTGAGAGAGACAGACAGAGGGACTGGATACACAGTAGGTCTAGGACGACATAGTGGTATGAGTGAGAGAGACAGACAGAGGGACTGGATACACAGTAGGTCTGGGACGACATAGTGGTATGAGTGAGAGAGACAGACAGAGGGACTGGATACACAGTAGGTCTAGGACATGACATAGTGGTATGAGTGAGAGAGACAGACCGAGGGACTGGATACACAGTAGGTCTGGGACATGACATAGTGGTATGAGTGAGAGAGACAGACCGAGGGACTGGATACACAGTAGGTCTGGGACGACATAGTGGTATGAGTGAGAGAGACAGACCGAGGGACTGGATACACAGTAGGTCTGGGACATGACATAGTGGTATGAGTGAGAGAGACAGACCGAGGGACTGGATACACAGTAGGTCTGGGACGACATAGTGGTATGAGTGAGAGAGACAGACCGAGGGACTGGATACACAGTAGGTCTGGGAAATGACATAGTGGTATGAGTGAGAGAGACCGACAGAGGGACTGGATACACAGTAGGTCTGGGACGACATAGTGGTATGAGTGAGAGAGATAGGTCTCTTTGGAAGGCAGGGGGAGACAGCCAGATGAATAGGGACTTTGAGAGATGTGGGGAGAGACAGAGGGAGAGTCTGGGAAGGTATGTGGGTAAAAGGAGAGAGGTTTTGGGAGGTATGTAATGCAAAATGGTTGAAGTGGAATACCAGCTGAGGCCGAGCAGGCCCATGAATCAGGCTGAAGCACCATGAAGTAACAGACATCACAGGAGCCAGATGTGCCTGCTGTGAGACCCCAGTAATGGAACACACACACACTTCAAAATGTATAAAATTAGTCTACAATATGGATCATAATGATTTAGAACTAGTTATTATTTAGGCTTATAGGAAGCAGTAATGCCATCTAATATTACAATTTAATTTATACTAATGAGTTTTGAAGAGAGGAATAGATCATAAGAGTATCTATGTAAAATCGTATAATTTGGCAGTAAATAGACCAATCAAAGACGAAATGTTCTCTAAATAAGCATCAAGCAATATGGTAATTGCCCGCATTTTATCTTCACATCAATTTGGCCTCGTTACTGTTTAATTGGGCCTTAAAGTGAGAGCTGTGTGGCGCAATAAATCGTTTGCCTAAGCACAGCATCCCTGTCGACTTGAGAGAGATACGTCATTTTAGACTGTGACTGATTTCAACCCGTGACTGAACCCATATGATCCTAGTTTACGACCCACAAAAAATTAAGCGAAAAAAAGTATTTCACTTTATGGAGTTGGATAATTATCGAATTGAACTTGATGGCTTGTCGACCAGAAAGTCGTTGACTGAAAACACAACACGTTTTTTTCTTTGCCCTGGACAGCGATCTGCAGTTTCAGTGTCTCGGCAAAAAGTAAGAAAGACTACTGGCAGGAAGCCTGCACATTAGGAACGTTACCTCTATACGATCTGTGTTGTTTAATCGGTAATTTCGTAGTTAAATGAAAATAGAAAAGAAAACTAGTCATATATTCCATAGTATTTTGTGGGCCTACCTTAGAAAAAAAGTTATTTGGTGTGGGCAACAAACTGGTATCCCAGTAGATGTCAGAACCCTATTGGTTTAATGTGGTATGCATTATTACATAAAGCTACCTAGAATAAATTAAAACCACATTTAGTTTTATTCAATATTTGTTGGTAGTTGTTGATATTTAGATATCCAGCTTTCACGAGGACATATAGGGGGAAATTATTTTGACCAGACTCGCATTGAAAAAATACCAATGGAATAATTTCCGTCAGTCTGCGCAGCTATTCACTTCAGTTATGTTCAGAATCATTTTCAAATAGCTTATTGAATTAATGATACAAAACGAAATTCCACTGCTTCATTTGATTTTTCCCGTTCATAAATAAAAACATGAGAATGTTTGATCACATCATGAGAAACAGGCTTATATGCATACAGCTATTTGAAATACATTTCCAAAACAGCTGCACCTTATTGATTTTTTTTGGGACAAAATATGGCCTAATATTTCCATGTATGTCCATTATTTCCCCCACGCCACATTGGGCATCTAACACAGTCAAGAGAGGCTAACCCTCTTCCTTCACTGAAACAAAAACTCTGTGGTCTCTGACCCTAAAATCTTACCAAATGTAGCCAACATAGGTGTATGTTGGCTACATCCCTTCACGGTTAATTATATCAGGTTTCCTTGGAACGTCCCTACCCTAACCCCTCACCTTAACTCTTACCTTAACTATAACCCTTATTAACCTTTACCTTAACCGTTTTACTTTTACATTTCAATGGGGTGACGTACGGGTTGGGATGTCCCAAGGATCCGTTTAGACTTAAGCATCTCTTAAATCATTGAGGACATGTATTTCCATTGTTAGAGTGGTCATCTCGGCTATCTTTTCAATATAATAGATCATCTTAGTCAAAGGCGATGAGACAATTCACGACTAAATACTGACCTCTACTGACATGCTTGAGTTACTACACAACTACCTTTCATTTCCAGTCAGTGGCTATGCCCGAAATATGGCTTGACTACTCCTTAAACTTATCGTAGTCAATGGCGATTTTAGCATGTAAATCTTTGTGGGGCAAAACAATAAAAAGTGTCATGCATACCAGCAAAGCCACAACACATGAATTGCACTATAACGGTGACAAACAGTGCCCACAAAATGTTAGGGCCTGCTTAAAGCTGTCCCAACAGCAGAGTCCCAAAACCTGTCCCAACACCTTACCACTGCTCCCTCTGGCTATCACTGGAGCCTTGTCTGGCAGCGAAACAGTTCATTCAGCCTCATTTACTGCCTTTAAAAAAAAACATAGCTGATATGGCTGACTTGCTTAAACAAATGTGGTTTCTACTGACAATTGAGATGTACAAACTATTGCATAAGGGACGACAAGCAAGCAGATAAGAGGCAATCCGTAATTTTGATTAAGACATTCATGAGCGAGCTAGGACGAGCTAGGACACACTTTTGAAATGTACAGCGACAGAATTCAGAACATTCTGACAGTGTTCTCCCTGTACACCAAGTCAGAACCATAGGATAAATAAAGGGGAATATAATAAATGTTTTAAATTAATTTTATTTAGCTTTATTTATCCAGGTAGACAAATTGAGAACAAGTTCTCATTTGCAACTGCGACCTGGCCAAGATAAAGCAAAGCAGTTCAACACATTCAACAACACAGAGTTACACATGGAATAAACAAAACATACAGTCAATAATACAGTAGAAAAAGTCTATATACAGTACGTGCAAATGAGGTAGGAGAAGGGAGGTAAAGGCAATAAATAGGCCATGGTGGCGAAGTAATTACAATATAGCAGTTAAACACTGGAATGGTAGATGTGTAGAAGATGAATGTGCGAGTAGAGATACTGGGGTGCAAAGAAGCAAGATAAATAAATAAATACAGTATGGGGACGAGGTAGTTGGTGGGCTATTTACAGGTGCAGTGATCTGTGAGCTGCTCTGACAGCTGGTGCTTAAAGCCAGTGAGGGAGATATGAGTCTCCAGCCTCAGTGTTTTTTGCAGTTCGTTCCAGTCATTGGCAGCAGAGAACTGGAAGGAAAGGCGGCCAAAGGAAGAATTGGCTTTGGGGGTGACCAGTGAGATATACCTGCTGGAGCGCGTGCTACAAGTAGGTGCTGCTATGGTGACCAATGAGCTGAGATAAGGTGGGGCTTTACCTAGCAGAGACTTGTCGATGACCTGGAGCCAGTGGGTTTGGCGATGAGTATGAAGCGAGGGCCAGCCAACGAGAGCATACAGGTCGCAGTGGTGGGTAGTATATGGAGCTTTGGTGACAAAATGGATGGCACTGTGATAGACTGCATCCAATTTGTTGAGTAGAGTGTTGGAGGCTATTTTGTAAATGACATTCCCGAAGTCAAGGATCTGTAGGATGGTCAGTTTAATGAGGGTATGTTTGGCAGCATGAGTGAAGGATGCTTTGTTGCGAAACAGGAAGCTGATTCTAGATTTAATTTTGGATTGGAGATGCTTAATGTGAGTCTGGAAGGAGAGTTTACAGTCTAATCAGACACCTAGGTATTTGTAGTCGTCCACATATTCTAAGTCAGAACCGTCCAGAGGAGTCAGGATGGACTGGTGGGCAGGTGCGGGCAGTGATCGGTTGAAGTGCATGCATTAACACAGTGTCCAAAGAGGGGTCAGATGTATACAGAATGGTGTTGTCTGTCTAGAGGTGGATCAGATAATCACCAGCAGCAAGAGCGACATCATTGATGTATACAGAGAAAAGAGTGTGCCTGAGAATTGAACCCTGTGGCACCCCCATAGAGACTGCCAGAGGTCCGGACAACAGGCCGTCCGATTTGACACACTGAACTCTATCAGAGAAGTAGTTGGTGAACCATGCGAGGCAGTCATTTGAGAAACCAAGGCTGTTGAGTCTGCAGATAAGAATGTGGTGATTGACAGAGTCGAAAGCCTTGGCCAGGTCGATGAATACGGCTGCACAGTATTGTCTCTTATCGATGGTGGTTATGATATCGTTTAGGACCTTGAGCAGACAATGAAAACTTTTACAATATTCAATGATTATATTTCTCAAAAACAGGTTATAGGCTACATGTGCACCACCAAATCAGAACAGTAGGTGAGATTAAGAGTTGAAAATAGACCAAATTATTAAGGTGAGGCACATGGGTTACTAACAGCTTACTACACAACATACACTTACTATTACTTTCTTAACTACAGTATACATATCTCCCTGCCATATTACATACTTCATGCAGCAGCACACAAGTTGGTGCGGCGGTCCTTCGTGGGTACATTTTCTCATCAAACTTTGTCATCAAAGTCTGGCATTCAATGGATTTATGGTGCTTTCGAGACAACTGGGAACTCTGGAAAAAAAGGTTGAATCATTAAATGTAACCTTTATTTAACTAAGCAAGTCTGTTAAGAACAAATGCTTATTTACAAATACGGCCTACACCGGTCAAACCCGGATGACGCTGGGCCAACTGTGCGCCGCCCTATGGGAATCCCAATCACGGGTGGTTGTTATACAGCCTGGAATCGAACCAAGGTGTCTGTAGTGATGCCTCAAACACTGAGATGCAGCGCCTTAGACTGCTGCACCACTCGGGAGCTGAGATCTTCAGTTCGTAGCTCTGGAAAGAGGCTAGAGTTCCTGATTTACAATTCCGAGTTGGATGAAAGTTCAAAGTGTATTTTCCCAGTCGCAGCTCGTTTTTCCCGAGTTCCCAGTTGTTTTGAACTCACTAAAATCTGATTTTGCAGATCCGAGTTAACAGTTGTTTTGAGCTTGGCACAAATCCTGCTTCATTGACAGCATGGCCAATGTTGAATGTTTATCATTTTAAACTAGGAAAAGAGGCCCTTAATCTTAGACTTGGGACCACACAGCCACTCCACTGAATAGCAGGTTAATGATAGCTTTGCAATGCTTGCAGTTAGCCACTGATTCCTTCCAAACCACTCATTGTTGAATTTGCGATTTCCATCTTGTTGTGTAATGTTTATGTCTAATGGCAGATGAGCACCGATACGTTTTATCTATAATTTCTCTTCATATTATAATGATTATAAATGATTAGCCAGTAGATTGTCGACTTAACTCTGTGTTGTGTGTGTGATTGATTGAGACTATAGACGTGTACTTCGGAGATCAGGTTGTTTTAATGAATCAGAATTCTCTCTCTGCATCTGCATCCAACAGAACATACAAAACCTTTGTTGAGCACAAATATGTTCTGCTAATTGTCACCTCTTTCCACAACATAGACACACAATTCAAAGGACTGGGATCAGTCAAGGAGCTAGCCATCTCACATACAATACCGTAGCTAGCTAAGCATGTTGAATTCAGAATGTTAATATCATCCTAAAAAGTACAATTACAATTGCATCTGGACAAGACCATCCACTTATGAGTAACCTCTAAGTATACCACATTATTCATGAACAAAACACTGTGTGTCATGACTTTGTGCTTAAAGGAATGTAACTTTTCTGAAGACCACAGAAAAAGCGTGCCTACCTCTCAAAGAGCACGAGCACACAGGGTAAAACACAAGTACACACTCTCCTACTCATAACATGCTATATTAATACATGAACCTGGTGAAATTCACTAAGTATTTTAACAACTGGTACACTAGCTAAGATTTTGAAAGTATGATGTTGACATGATCAGTCCAATCAAAGCTACTGTAGATATAACGTGATTTGACGTAATTTTATCTGTGACCAATGACCTTGAGCCTTCTTGGATGGGCACTTCAAATGTAACTCTATGGCAGCACCCAAGGGGCTTGAATTTTCGAACTGGACCCTTAGACTTGGCAGTGACTTAGTGTCCCAATGAGTGACAGAACACTGAGCCAATCACGGCACAACGTATTTTCTGTTGGCTTGCCCCACCACCACAGAAAGTACTGAGCTGGGCTGAAACACCTGCATTTTGGAGCTGCCTTACTCAAGAAAACAAAAAAGAGACCATGTTTGTATGTGGCTTTCTCAATTATATATATATTTTTTTACATTGTTTGCAAACTGATATGTGACACGTATCAATGCCAAAATAACATGCAAAACAGGCAAGCCCAAAATTTTATTTTTATTTTGCAAAATATGTAGGGCTCAAAACTTGTACTACATACTATTTAGAATGTACTGTTTGGTAAAACCGAATGTAGAAAGCAACAAATAACAGCATCTTACTGAGACTGCTTCATCTAACGCGTAATTGCGTTAGATGATTCCTGCCATTCGTTCATTTTGGAACGAGTCCCCTCAGTTGATTATCAGCTGTTGTCAGACATGTAGGTTTCGAAATACGATTCTTTTCCTCAGTAGTGTGCAGCGAATTCTACTAGATGAAATGCTGAAATGAGAATGACATCCTGGCATTTAAACCATATTACATGTAGGAAATTTCACATAGGCCTACTATAAAGCATAATTTTTTGGCATACTATTATCAACAAGTAGCCGACGCGTATTCAGACACTGCCAATTTCTATGCATATCTAATGTATAACCACTAGGTGGGAGTAAGAGACAGCATATCATCCAGAGGCCAACTACTTCACGCTCAACCTCCCAATGTGAGAATAACCTCAGATTCTCCTCAAAGGCAGATAGATGGCAGTTATGAGTTTAGTTTATGCTGTTTTATCTCCCATAAGGTATGAATACTGCAGTGAATGGTATATAGTGTTATGGTCTGTGTTGTATGATATGGAGTTGTCAAAGAAATTTGAAAAAGCCAGTCCCTCCCAGCTGCCGTTCTCTCTCCTCTCCTCTCCTCCCCCACCTCACCCCCAATCATCTCAGCCTGAACCTGTGTTGTTCTCTCTTCTCTCTTTCTCTCCTCTCCTCCCCCACCTCACCCCCAATCATCTCAGCCTGAACCTGTGTGTTGTTCTCTCTTCTCTCTTTCTCTCCTCTCCTCCCCCACCTCACCCCCAATTATCTCAGCCTGAACCTGTGTTGTTCTCTCTTCTCTCTTTCTCTCCTCTCCTCCCCCACCTCACCCCCAATCATCTCAGCCTGAACCTGTGTTGTTCTCTCTTCTCTCTTTCTCTCCTCTCCTCCCCCACCTCACCCCCAATCATCTCAGCCTGAACCTGTGTGTTGTTCTCTCTTCTCCTTTCTCTCCTCTCCTCCCCCACCTCACCCCCAATTATCTCAGCCTGAACCTGTGTTGTTCTCTCTTCTCTCTTTCTCTCCCTCTCCTCCCCACCTCACCCCCAATCATCTCCCCCCACCCAGAACCTGTGTGTTGTTCTCTCTCTCTCTCTCCTCTCTCCCCCACCTCACCCCCAATCATCTCAGCCTGAACCTGTGTTGTTCTCTCTTCTCTCTCTCTTCTCTCCCCTCCTCACCCCCAATCATCTCCCCACCTCCCCCACCTCACCCCCAATCATCTCAGCCTGAACCTGTGTTGTTCTCTCTTCTCTCTTTCTCTCCTCTCCTCCCCCACCTCACCCCCAGTCATCTCAGCCTGAACCTGTGTGTTGTTCTCTCTTCTCTCTTTCTCTCCTCTCCTCCCCTACCTCACCCCCAATCATCTCAGCCTGAACCTGTGTGTTGTTCTCTCTTCTCTCTTTCTCTCCTCTCCAGCCTGAACCCCCACCTCACCCCCAATCATCTCAGCCTGAACCTGTGTGTTGTTCTCTCTTCTCTCTTTCTCTCCTCTCCTCCCCCACCTCACCCCCAATCATCTCAGCCTGAACCTGTGTGTTGTTCTCTCTCTCTCTCTTTCTCTCCTCTCCTCCCCCACCTCACCCCCAATCATCTCAGCCTGAACCTGTGTGTTGTTCTCTCTTCTCTCTTTCTCTCCTCTCCTCCCCCACCTCACCCCCAATCATCTCAGCCTGAACCTGTGTGTTGTTCTCTCTTCTCTCTTTCTCTCCTCTCCTCCCCCACCTCACCCCCAATCATCTCAGCCTGAACCTGTGTTGTTCTCTCTTCTCTCTTTCTCTCCTCTCCTCCCCCACCTCACCCCCAATCATCTCAGCCTGAACCTGTGTTGTTCTCTCTTCTCTCTTTCTCTCCTCTCCTCCCCCACCTCACCCCCAATCATCTCAGCCTGAACCTGTGTGTTGTTCTTCTTCTCTCTTTCTCTCCTCTCCTCCCCCACCTCACCCCCAATCATCTCAGCCTGAACCTGTGTGTTGTTCTCTCTTCTCTCTTTCTCTCCTCTCCTCCCCCACCTCACCCCCAATCATCTCAGCCTGAACCTGTGTTGTTCTCTCTTCTCTCTTTCTCTCCTCTCCTCCCCTACCTCACCCCCAATCATCTCAGCCTGAACCTGTGTTGTTCTCTCTTCTCTCTTTCTCCTCTCTCTCCCCCACCTCACCTCACCCCCAATCATCTCAGCCTGAACCTGTGTTGTTCTCTCTTCTCTCTTCTCTCCTCTCCCCCCACCTCACCCCCAATCATCTCAGCCTGAACCTGTGTGTTGTTCTCTCTTCTCTCTTTCTCTCCTCTCCTCCCCTACCTCACCCCCAATCATCTCAGCCTGAACCTGTGTTGTTCTCTCTCTCTCTTCTCTTTCTCTCCTCTCCTCCCCCACCTCACCCCCAATCATCTCAGCCTGAACCTGTGTGTTGTTCTCTCTTCTCTCTTTCTCTCCTCTCCTCATCTCCCCCACCTCACCCCCAATCATCTCAGCCTGAACCTGTGTGTTGTTCTCTCTTCTCTCTTTCTCTCCTCTCCTCCCCTACCTCACCCCCAATCATCTCAGCCTGAACCTGTGTTGTTCTCTCTTCTCTCTCTCCTCTCCTCCCCCACCTCACCCCCAATCATCTCAGCCTGAACCTGTGTGTTGTTCTCTCTCTCTCTCTTTCTCTCCTCTCCTCCCCTACCTCACCTCCCCCAATCATCTCAGCCTGAACCTGTGTTGTTCTCTCTTCTCTCTTTCTCTCCTCTCCTCCCCCACCTCACCCCCAATCATCTCAGCCTGAACCTGTGTGTTGTTCTCTCTTCTCTCTTTCTCTCCTCTCCTCCCCCACCTCACCCCCAATCATCTCAGCCTGAACCTGTGTGTTGTTCTCTCTTCTCTCTTTCTCTCCTCTCCTCCCCCTACCTCACCCCCAATCATCTCAGCCTGAACCTGTGTGTTGTTCTCTCTTCTCTCTTTCTCTCCTCTCCTCCCCACCTCACCCCCAATCATCTCAGCCTGAACCTGTGTGTTGTTCTCTCTTCTCTCTTTCTCTCCTCTCCTCCCCCACCTCACCCCCAATCATCTCAGCCTGAACCTGTGTTGTTCTCTCTTCTCTCTTTCTCTCCTCTCCTCCCCCACCTCACCCCCAATCATCTCAGCCTGAACCTGTGTGTTGTTCTCTCTTCTCTCTCTTCTCTCCTCCCCCACCTCACCCCAATCATCTCAGCCTGAACCTGTGTGTTGTTCTCTCTTCTCTCTTTCTCTCCTCTCCTCCCCCACCTCACCCCCAATCATCTCAGCCTGAACCTGTGTGTTGTTCTCTCTTCTCTCTTTCTCTCCTCTCTGAACCTGTGTGTTGTTCTCTCTTCTCTCCCCCACCTCCCCCACCCCACCCCCAATCATCTCAGCCTGAACCTGTGTGTTGTTCTCTCTCTCTCTCTTTCTCTCCTCTCCTCCTCCCCACCTCACCCCCAATCATCTCAGCCTGAACCTGTGTGTTGTTCTCTCTTCTCTCTTTCTCTCCTCTCCTCCCCCACCTCACCCCCAATCATCTCAGCCTGAACCTGTGTGTTGTTCTCTCTTCTCTCTTTCTCTCCTCTCCTCCCCCACCTCACCCCCAATCATCTCAGCCTGAACCTGTGTGTTGTCCTCTCTCTTCTCTCTTTCTCTCCTCTCCTCTCCCCCCACCTCACCCCCAATCATCTCAGCCTGAACCTGTGTGTTGTTCTCTCTTCTCTCTTCTCTCCTCTCCTCCCCCACCTCACCCCCAATCATCTCAGCCTGAACCTGTGTGTTGTTCTCTCTTCTCTCTTTCTCTCCTCTCCTCCCCCACCTCACCCCCAATCATCTCAGCCTGAACCTGTGTGTTGTTCTCTCTTCTCTCTTTCTCTCCTCTCCTCACCCCCCCACCTCACCCCCAATCATCTCAGCCTGAACCTGTGTTGTTCTCTCTTCTCTCTTTCTCTCCTCTCCTCCCCCACCTCACCCCCAATCATCTCAGCCTGAACCTGTGTTGTTGTTCTCTCTCTCTTCTCTCTTTCTCTCTCTCCCCACCTCACCCCCAATCATCTCAGCCTGAACCTGTGTGTTGTTCTCTCTTCTCTCTTTCTCTCCTCTCCTCCCCCCACCTCACCCCCAATCATCTCAGCCTGAACCTGTGTTGTTCTCTCTTCTCTCTTTCTCTCCTCTCCTCCCCCACCTCACCCCCAATCATCTCAGCCTGAACCTGTGTGTTGTTCTCTCTCTCTCTCTCCTCTCCTCCCCCACCTCACCCCCAATCATCTCAGCCTGAACCTGTGTGTTGTTCTCTCTCTCTTTCTCTCCTCTCCTCCCCCACCTCCCCCACCTCACCCCCAATCATCTCAGCCTGAACCTGTGTGTTGTTCTCTCTTCTCTCTTTCTCTCCTCTCCTCCCCCACCTCACCCCCAATAATCTCAGCCTGAACCTGTGTGTTGTTCTCTCTTCTCTCTTTCTCCTCTTCTCTTCCATCGTTCCCTGCCTAGACTACTAATACCTGGTTGTTCCTCATTAAAATGTCCCGTTTGACTTGGGCCATCTGTGCCAACCGGTGCTCTCCCTGCCAGCTGTTTGATGTTGATGAGCTCTCAGACAGACGGCTGGCCACTGGTTGGTTGATCTTCACCCACCGCCCGACAGACATAAAAGGGCTTTTTGCTTTGTAGTTTTGGGGGGGGAAAGATGTGTTCTGTTAGTCTGTAAAGCTTACATGGTGTTCCAAGTCCCTACCCTGTTTCGTGCTGTCGGGTAAGTTGGAGACATGTCTGTGATTCAGACGTCTTGCTTACCTTGTGAGATGTGATACGTACACACCTGTGTTGAGAAGTAAACAAAGACATGATCACAAACCAGGGGTGTAAACTCATTCCATGGAGGGCCGAGTGTCTGCGGGTTTTAGTTTTTTCCTTTCTATTAAGACCTAGACAACCAGGTGAGGGGAGTTCCTTACTAATTAGTACCCTTAATTCATCATTACAAGGGTGGAGCAAAAACCCGCAGACACTTGTCCCTCCGTGGAATGTGATATAAACCATGGAGGTATGGGTCATGTGAGAGCTAAGGATACTGTAATACAGGGAGTGGGGGGCAGCACTTTAAACACTGTAATGGTTGGAACTCCATCATGAATAGCCTCTTAAGGCCTAAAGCTTTAAGCCACACTGCTGGTGCCCCACAGAAACATAGAACTGAATAAATGATTTACTTTCTCCCTCTTCACTCTCACTCTTCTCCTCCCTCAATCTCCCCTTTTTACTCCCCTGAACTTTCCTACCCATTCTATCTCTCTCCATTTTTATCCTGTAGTCCTCCTCTTTGTTAACCTCTTTTGCCTCCATATCTCTTCCACTCCATTTGTCTCCCTTACCCCCATTTTATCCCCCTTTGTCTCCCTTACCCCCATTTTATCCCCCTTTACTCTCCTACCCTTTCTTTTCTCCCTCCCATTATCTCCTGTTAAATCTTCCTCTGTCTGTGTGTTGTGGCCAGTGGTGACCCAGTTTAGTTGAGGTGGTGTACAGGCATCTTTCTGCGTGTTTAAAATTGTGTCTGGGCTGGGGCTCCTCTCCTCTCTCATCTGCTCTCATGTCCCACAGTGCTATGTTTAAGGTAAATATTGTTATCGCCCTGCTGATCACAAGACTGCTGGGACAGCACCACCCCCTGCAGGATGAAATATTAATATGCCTTCCTCCTATTTCTGTCTCTCTCTCTCTCTCCTTTATGCAACCTCCCTATATTTTACTAAAACTATCTATGTATCCTTCACTCCTCTCCTCTCTCTCCATAGTTCAATTCAATTCAATTCAATTCAAGGGCTTTATTGGCATGGGAAACACGTGTTAACATTGCCTCTCCTTCACCCCTCTGTCCCTCCTTCTCTCCCTCTCACCTGTCTCCTTCATTGTCCTCTGTCTCCTCCACCCCTTTCTCTCTCTCCTTCACTCCCCCTACTCTCTCTCCTTCATAGTCCTCTGTCTCACCTTTACCCATTTCTCCCTCCTTTTCTCACTCTCCTCTCCTTCATAGTCCTCTGTCTCACTGTCACCCCTCTCTCTACTGCCCCTCTGTTCCCCTGCTACAGTTAATGTTGGTCTACTCTGTTCTCCTGTTACAGTTAATGTTGGTCTACTCTGTTCTCCTGTTACAGTTAATGTTGGTCTACTCTGTTCTCCTGTTACAGTTAATGTTGGTCTACTCTGTTCTCCTGTTACAGTTAATGTTGGTCTACTCTGTTCTCCTGCTACAGTTAATGTTGGTCTACTCTGTTCTCCTGTTACAGTTAATGTTGGTCTACTCTGTTCTCCTGTTACAGTTAATGTTGGTCTACTCTGTTCTCCTGTTACAGTTAATGTTGGACTACTCTGTTCTCCTGTTACAGTTAATGTTGGTCTACTCTGTTCTCCTGTTACAGTTAATATTGGTCTACTCTGTTCTCCTGTTACAGTTAATGTTGGTCTACTCTGTTCTCCTGTTACAGTTAATGTTGGACTACTCTGTTCTCCTGCTACAGTTAATGTTGGTCTACTCTGTTCTCCTGTTACAGTTAATGTTGGTCTACTCTGTTCTCCTGTTACAGTTAATGTTGGACTACTACTCTGTTCTCTGTTCTCCTTACAGTTAATGTTGGTCTACTCTGTTCTCCTGTTACAGTCTAATAATTGGACTACTCTGTTCTCCTGTTACAGTTAATGTTGGTCTACTCTGTTCTCCTGTTACAGTTAATATTGGACTACTCTGTTCTCCTGTTACAGTTAATGTTGGTCTACTCTGTTCTCCTGTTACAGTTAATATTGGACTACTCTGTTCTCCTGCTACAGTTAATGTTGGTCTACTCTGTTCTCCTGCTACAGTTAATGTTGGTCTACTCTGTTCTCCTGCTACAGTTAATGTTGGTGTCACGTTCTGACCTTTATTTCCTTTGTTTTGTCATGATTTAGTATGGTCAGGGCATGAGTTGGGGTGGGCAGTCTATGTTTGTTTTTCTATGATTTGGGTATTTCTATGTTTCGGCCTAGTATGGTTCTCAATCAGAGGCAGGTGTCATTAGTTGTCTCTGATTGAGAATCATACTTAGGTAGCCTGGGTTTCACTGTGTGTTTGTGGGTGATTGTTCCTGTCTCTGTGTTTTGCACCAGATAGGGCTGTTTTGGGTTTTCACTTTTCTTGTTTTTGTTAGTTTGTTCATGTGAAGTGATTTATTATTATTTATCTTTGGTCCGCCTCTCCTTCAAGTCAAGAATACCATTAATGTTGGTCTACTCTGTTCTCCTGCTACAGTTAATGTTGGTCTACTCTGTTCTCCTGTTACAGTTAATGTTGGTCTACTCTGTTCTCCTGTTACAGTTAATGTTGGTCTACTCTGTTCTCCTGCTACAGTTAATGTTGGTCTACTCTGTTCTCCTGCTACAGTTAATGTTGGTCTACTCTGTTCTCCTGCTACAGTTAATGTTGGTCTACTCTGTTCTCCTGCTACAGTTAATGTTGGTCTACTCTGTTCTCCTGCTACAGTTAATGTTGGTCTACTCTGTTCTCCTGCTACAGTTAATGTTGGTCTACTCTGTTCTCCTGCTACAGTTAATGTTGGTCTACTCTGTTCTCCTTCTCCTGTTACAGTTAATGTTGGTCTACTCTGTTCTCCTGCTACAGTTAATGTTGGTCTACTCTGTTCTCCTGCTACAGTTAATGTTGGTCTACTCTGTTCTCCTGCTACAGTTAATGTTGGTCTACTCTGTTCTCCTGTTACAGTTAATGTTGGTCTACTCTGTTCTCCTGCTACAGTTAATGTTGGTCTACTCTGTTCTCCTGCTACAGTTAATGTTGGTCTACTCTGTTCTCCAGTTAATGTTGGTCTACTCAGTGTTCTCCTGTTCTACAGTTACTCTGTGGTCTCCTGTTCTCCTACAGTTAATGTTGGTCTACTCTGTTCTCCTGCTACAGTTAATGTTGGTCTACTCTGTTCTCCTGCTACAGTTAATGTTGGTCTACTCTGTTCTCCTGCTACAGTTAATGTTGGTCTACTCTGTTCTCCTGCTACAGTTAATGTTGGTCTACTCTGTTCTCCTGCTACAGTTAATGTTGGTCTACTCTGTTCTCCTGCTACAGTTAATGTTGGTCTACTATGCTCTGTGTGTATATGTGCATGTACTTCACAATATGACTTTGTTGATGGTGTGTGTGTGTGTGTGTGTGTTTTCCTAGTGATCCCTTGAGGTCTTTTTCAGTTATATCCAGCCATCCTGGAATGAGTTCCAGTTGTATTAGTCCTATGTACAGGATACACATGGTATACACTGACCAACTAAATGCATGGTATACACGTGAAGGTTCCTTCTCTACAATGCATGGTATACACTGGCCAACTAAATGCCCCTATCTCCACCAGGGTTCTCCATCCTTTCAACAACAATAAGAAATACATTATAAGAATATGAACATAAAGTAAATGGCTCAGTAGAATAAAATACACATTTTAGCATCAGTATAATACAGGAATACACTTTATTGTCCAATATCTACACATGTATCAGAGAAACGGGGGATTGGGCTCAGATTGTTTAATTGTGCAGTATTTGCAACAGTAAATAAGAGTCTGGTAGCAGTAAGTGTGTGTGTGTGCGCGCATGTGTAATAAGGTGCAGAGAATCAGAGCAGGTGGTCAGTCCAGTTCAAGTGTTCAGCAGGCTAATGGCTTGTAGATACCAACAGGCTCAGAGACAGTTTCTATCAGACCTTATGCTCCTATACCATCTTCCCGATTGTAAGAGAGTGAACAGCTCGTGGCTGGGGTGTGTGGGGTCCTAGACGATGCTGTGGGTCGTCCTCAGGCACTGTTTTCAGTAGATGTCCTGGATGGGTGGGAGCACGTTCCCAGTGATGTACTGGGACGTCTTCACCACACGCTGCAGGGCCTTGCGGTCGTGGACGGAGTAATTCCCGTACCAGGCCTTGATGCAACCGGTCAGGACTCTCTCGATTGTGCAGCATTATTATTCGGAGAGGTCCCCGGGTGGCATGCCAAATTTCTTCAGCCGCCTTGACAAGAGTGGTGGTGGTGTTGTTGCTTAATATCAAGTCATCGGTGATGTGGAACCCAAGGAACTCAAAACTGCTTACTCTCTCTAGTGCAGTCCTGTTGATGTGGACCGGGGCGTGTTCCCTCCTATGCTTCCTGAAGTCAACAATCAACACCAAGAGAGAGAGAGACTGGGAGAGAGAGAAGTCAACAATCAAGAGAGAGAGACTGGGAGAGAGGACAGAGGGAGGAGAAGAGAGAGAGACTCGGAGAGAGGACAGAGGGAGGAGAGAGACTGGGAGAGAGGGGAGAGACTGGGAGATAGGACAGAGGGAGAACAGAGAGAGAGACTGGGAGAGAGGGGAGAGACTGGGAGATAGGACAGAGGGAGAACAGAGAGAGAGACTGGGAGAGAGGGGAGAGACTGGGAGATAGGACAGAGGGAGAACAGAGAGAGAGACTGGGAAAGAGGAGAGAGAGAGGAGAGAATGGGAGAGGACAGAGGGAGGAGAGGAGAGAGACTGGGAGAGAGGAGAGAGAGCGAGACTGGGAGAGAGGACAGAGGAGGAGAGAGACTGGGAGAGAGAGGAGAGAGTGAGACTGGGTGAGAGGACAGAGGGAGGAGAGGAGAGAGACTGGGATAGAGGAGAGAGGGAGGAGAAAGAGAGACTGGGAGAGAGGAGAGAGGGATGAGAGAGAGAGGACAGTGGGAGGAGAGGAGAGAGGCTGGGAGAGAGGGAGGAGAAAGAGAGACTGGGAGAGAGGAGAGAGGGATGAGAGAGAGAGGACAGTGGGAGGAGAGAGAGAACCAGCCGACCCTTCCAAAATGGCTACGTTTTCTCTTTGTTTTGGTGGTGGTCTAACATAAATATATGCTGTGTTTTCGCCGTAAAACATTTAAAAAATCTGACACGCTGGGTAGATGAACAAGGTGTTTATCTTTCATTTGAGGTATTGGACTTGTTAAAATGTGTGGAGGTTAAATATTTCTAAGAATATTTTTGCATTCCCTGCGCCACCGTTTCAGCTGAACGGGGGGGTGTAGTTCCTGTAGGGGAACCCATAGGCTTAACATATAACAGTAGAGGCCCAAGCCCGCTCCCTGAGGGAGTGGCCTCTCTCTCTCCCAGCCTCTCTTTCTCCTCCCAGCCTCTCTTTCTCCTCCCTCTTTCCTCTCTCCCAGTGGAGAAAGAGAGACGAGGAGAGAGGGAGGAAAAAGAGAGACTGGGAGAGAGGAGAGAGGGAGGAGAAAGAGAGACTGGGAGAGAGGAGAGAGGGAGGAGAAATAGAGACTGGGAGAGAGGAGAGAGGGAGGAGAAAGAGAGACTGGGAGAGAGGGAGGAGAACGAGAGACTGGGAGAGAGGGAGGAGAAAGAGAGACTGGGAGAGAGGAGAGAGGGGGAGAAAGAGAGACTGGGAGAGAGGAGAGAGGGAGGAGAAAGAGAGACTGGGAGAGAGGAGAGAGGGAGGAGAAAGAGAGGCTGGGGAGAGAGGGAGGAGAAAGAGAGACTGGGAGAGAGGGAGGAGAAAGAGAGGCTGGGAGAGAGGAGAGAGGGAGGAGAAAGAGAGGCTGGGAGAGAGAGAGGGAGGAGAAAGAGAGGCTGGGAGAGAGGAGAGAGGGAGGAGAAAGAGAGACTGGGAGAGAGGGAGGAGAAAGAGAGACTGGGAGAGAGGACAGAGGGAGGAGAAAGAGAGACTGGGAGAGAGGAGAGAGGGAGGAGAAAGAGAGACAAGGAGAGAGGGAGGAGAAAGAGACTGGGAGAGAGGAGAGAGGGAGGAGAAAGAGAGACTGGGAGAGAGGAGAGAGGGAGGAGAAAGAGAGACTGGGAGAGAGGAGAGAGGGAGGAGAAATAGAGACTGGGAGAGAGGAGAGAGGGAGGAGAAAGAGAGACGAGGAGAGAGGAAGGAGAAAGAGAGGCTGGGAGAGAGGAGAGAGGGAGGAGAAAGAGAGACTGGGAGAGAGGAGAGAGGGATGAGAGAGAGAGGACAGTGGAAGGAGAGAGAGAACCAGCCGACCCTTCCTTCTCTCCTCTATGAATATTTGATGGGGGATGACTAAAGCCAGCACGGTGAACTCTGAACGAGTGTGACAGCTGCAACTGCTCAGAGAAGAGAGGGTTACTGCGGAGACCAGCAACAGGAAGAGCAGGGGGATTTGGGGAATAACAGAACATACAGTACACAGACCTGCAGACTAAACACTGTTTTCATCCTGGCTGAACACATAGAGAGAGAGTAATGATAATCTGTGATAGTATGTTGGGGTTGGCGGAAGACAGGGAAACAGCAGCCTATGGTTCTATGTTACTACAGCCTTAAACAAACAAACATACGCTCACACAGACAAGCTGACACACAAGCTTTCATACACACATGCAAACACACACACGCACGCCTCAAATGGGCACATTGAAATATTGATGGAGGCTCTTTCCTTGGCTTGATGAAAAATCACCCTGTGATAAATGTTTCATCGGTCATGATGCATCACCTCCCATTTCTAAAGGATATAGCAATAGCTGAGTATACACAAACACAGAATGTCTGAGAGAAGAGAAAGAGAGGAAAGATGCATTTATGTCTCTGACAGAGCTTTATCTCTGTCTCTCCCTTGCTCTCTCTGTCCCTCTCTCTCCTCTGCTAGTTATAAACATATTACATGTGATTGTTGTTTAGGTACAGTGGTTCTTCCTTTAAAAGTTGTGTCGTACTGCAGCTCACCTTGCGTGGTGCCGCAGAATTCTATGGCACGTTATTTAAGTGTCAGGCATTGTTGCCATTAATGCTAGTTAGTGCTAGTTTGACCACCAGAGGGCGTCTTTGAGAAGCGTTTGACTGTTTTTAATATTGACTGTACTAGATCATTTAAAACCTTTTTTGTGAGAACAATGTTGCTTCATTACTTTGATTAAATATTATGGTGTTTCTATTCCAAGAAAAAAAAATGCCCTCAGGGGTTCCTTTAGGGAAGTATGTCACTGTACAACGTGACCATTCGGGAGTAGATTTATTTGGTGTATTGTCCTGCTGATAGCCCAGGTTGGATAGAATGATAGAATTGTTCAACGAGCGTTTTGTACTCATAAATTCATATTTCATGAATCTTGGCTTAACAAGTCTGTATAATTCACCATATTACAATACATTCACTCCATTACGATAAGCTGACATATCTTTAACATGAAACAATAACGCAGTGCACCATCATTTGCTCATTTCCTCATTATTCAGTTGAGGAATGAATCTTTAATAGATGTCGGAGATGCACCTCACCACACGCTGCATAAATATGTTTTACATATGACTGTGACTATCAACGTGTAACTGTTTTAATCATTGCAGACTGTCGTCTACATTTGACATAGCTCATGAAATCCCATGGTAAAACAGAGCGGCGTTCTTCTAGATTCTCCTGGGACAAACGCATGTACAGTATTTGTACAGTATGCAGGGCTGATCATTCATGAAGCGCATCGGAATGAGAGACTTTGGGCTACTGACGAAGTGTCAGCCAGCGCAGAGAGTAAGGGAGAGCGGGAGAAACAGAGAGTAAGGGAGAGCGGGAGAAACAGAATGTAAGGGAGAGCGGGAGAAACAGAGAGTAAGGGAGAGCGGGAGAAACAGAGAGTAAGGGAGAGCGGGAGAAACAGAGTGTAAGGGAGAGCGGGAGAAACAGAGAGTAAGGGAGAGCGGGAGAAACAGAGAGTAAGGGAGAGCGGGAGAAACAGAATGTAAGGGAGAGCGGGAGAAACAGAGAGTAAGGGAGAGCGGGAGAAACAGAGAGTAAGGGAGAGCGGGAGAAACAGAGTGTAAGGGAGAGCGGGAGAAACAGAGAGTAAGGGAGAGCGGGAGAAACAGAGAGTAAGGGAGAGCGGGAGAAACAGAGAGTAAGGGAGAGCGGGAGAAACAGAGAGTAAGGGAGAGCGGGAGAAACAGAGAGTAAGGGAGAGCGGGAGAAACAGAGAGTAAGGGAGAGCGGGAGAAACAGAGTGTAAGGGAGAGCGGGAGAAACAGAGAGTAAGGGAGAGCGGGAGAAACCGAGAGTAAGGGAGAGCGGGAGAAACAGAGAGTCAGTGAGAGCGGGAGAAACAGAGAGTAAGGGAGAGCGGGAGAAACAGAGAGTAAGGGAGAGCGGGAGAAACAGAGAGTCAGGGAGAGCGGGAGAAACAGAGAGTAAGGGAGAGCGGGAGAAACAGAGAGTCAGGGAGAGCGGGAGAAACCGAGAGTAAGAGAGCGGGAGAAACCTAGAGTAAGGGAGAGCGGGAGAAACAGAGAGTCAGGGAGAGCGGGAGAAACCGAGAGTAAGGGAGAGCGGGAGAAACCGAGAGTAAGGGAGAGCGGGAGAAACAGAGAGTAAGGGAGAGCAGGAGAAACCAATACCCAAACGAAGATTAAGTGAAGATAAAAATCTCATTGATTTATCAAGACCAATCCCCATGCTTGTCTCAGAGCAGTGCGAAACGGTGCTGAAATAGTTGACCACACGTGGGTAGGCTATTGCTTCAAATCCTATTATAACAATTAGATGACTTTGGGAGTTTCAGTAAGCAACAATTCGTTGCCTTCGCTAGCCTACTTTATTCTAATGTTTCTGTTATTCTGTGATATTTATTCCCATAGTGATTTGTTATTGATCCATCCAGATGTGGTTAGAAAACAGTGCATTTGGTGTATTGTCCTGCTGATAGCCCATCAAGGTTGGACGACTTCTTTTGTAAAATACTATTAGACTTGGGGATTATGGTCATGGACAGTGCTATTCGCAAACACTATCATCAGATGCCTATGTTACGAGTGAAAGCCCAGGAAAATGACCAGGTACAGTAGGCTACAATACTGTACTGTAGGCCTGATAATGCCAAAAATAATGCTTAAATAAATCTACTGCTGGTCTTTACTGTCTGCTGCACATTTTTACATTGTATTCCATTTCCAGCAAGACTATTCAAGCCATCGACCCACTGATGGATGAAGATGATGAGCGATCGGCAAAGGCCTTCTGGAGTCCCAAGCATCCCCTCAAACTCCATGTGTGGGGGGCAATGTTTCGCCAGGGACCAGGCCCATATTAGATTTTTGATGATAAGTTTAGCTATTTACAAAGCAAAAGGTACATAAAATATTGTAGCCTACACCTCATGGACTGCTACAGTGCCTTGCGAAAGTATTCGGCCCCCTTGAACTTTGCGACCTTTTGCCACATTTCAGGCTTCAAACATAAAGATATAAAACTGTATTTTTTTGTGAAGAATCAACAACAAGTGGGATACAATCATGAAGTGGAACGACATTTATTGGATATTTCAAACTTTTTTAACAAATCAAAAACTGAAAAATTGGGCGTGCAAAATTATTCAGCCCCCTTAAGTTAATACTTTGTAGTGCCACCTTTTGCTGCGATTACAGCTGTAAGACGCTTGGGGTATGTCTCTATCAGTTTTGCACATCGAGAGACTGAATTTTTTTCCCATTCTTCCTTGCAAAACAGCTCGAGCTCAGTGAGGTTGGATGGAGAGCATTTGTGAACAGCAGTTTTCAGTTCTTTCCACAGATTCTCGATTGGATTCAGGTCTGGACTTTGACTTGGCCATTCGAACACCTGGATATGTTTATTTTTGAACCATTCCATTGTAGATTTTGCTTTATGTTTTGGATCATTGTCTTGTTGGACGACAAATCTCCGTCCCAGTCTCAGGTCTTTTGCAGACTCCATCAGGTTTTCTTCCAGAATGGTCCTGTATTTGGCTCCATCCATCTTCCCATCAATTTTAACCATCTTCCCTGTCCCTGCTGAAGAAAAGCAGGCTCAAACCATGATGCTGCCACCACCATGTTTGACAGTGGGGATGGTGTGTTCAGGGTGATGAGCTGTGTTGCTTTTACGCCAAACATAACGTTTTGCATTGTTGCCAAAAAGTTCAATTTTGGTTTCATCTGACCAGGCCACCTTCTTCCACATGTTTGGTGTGTCTCCCAGGTGGCTTGTGGCAGACTTTAAACAACACTTTTTATGGATATCTTTAAGAAATGGCTTTCTTCTTGCCACTCTTCCATAAAGGCCAGATTTGTGCAATATACGACTGATTGTTGTCCTATGGACAGAGACTCCCACCTTAGCTGTAGATCTCTGCAGTTCATCCAGAGTGATCATGGGCCTCTTGGCTGCATCTCTGATCAGTCTTCTCCTTGTATGAGCTGAAAGTTTAGAGGGACGGCCAGGTCTTGGTAGATTTGCAGTGGTCTGATACTCCTTCCATTTCAATATTATCGCTTGCACAGTGCTCCTTGGGATGTTTAAAGCTTGGGAAATCTTTTTGTATCCGGCTTTAAACTTCTTCACAACAGTATCTCGGACCTGCCTGGTGTGTTCCTTGTTCTTCATGATGCTCTCTGCGCTTTTAACGGACCTCTGAGACTATCACAGTACAGGTGCATTTATACGGAGACTTGATTACACACAGGTGGATTGTATTTATCATCATTCGTCATTTAGGTCAACATTGGATCATTCAGAAATCTTCACTGAACTTCTGGAGAGAGTTTGCTGCACTGAAAGTAAAGGGGCTGAATAATTTTGCACGCCCAATTTTTCAGTTTTTGATTTGTTAAAAAAGTTTGAAATATCCAATAAATGTCGTTCCACTTCATGATTGTGTCCCACTTGTTGTTGATTCTTCACAAAAAAATACAGTTTTATATCTTTATGTTTGAAGCCTGAAATGTGGCAAAAGGTCGCAAAGTTCAAGGGGGCCGAATACTTTCGCAAGGCACTGTATGTTCCACAATAATTCACCACATATTTTCTTTCAAGGTAGGATTATAGCAGTATTTTGTTATGTTTAGGCCTACAGTATTTACATGTATATTTCTAGTATTGTAATGTAGCTAATGTTTGCTATTATGCTAAATGTATTTTTTTCTTCTCCAAATGCAGACAATGACCCAAAACACACTGTGTTTGCATTGCAAATGGGGGCATAAACTGGGTCAAGAAGCCAGCAGAGTAAGTAAACCTTTATGTAGTAAAACAAAGGTTAAATAAAAAATACATAATAAACTAAATAATAAATAATTATAAACTATCAATTCCAAGATGGTGTAGCAGTCAGACATCTTTGTCTTTGTCCTGTCGTGTCCCTTGTATATACCCTTTTACATATTTTTCTTTGCATAACTTTTAAAAATATTTTCCTACACCTCAACTTCTAAATACTCTCCTGCAACCCACCTCACCCAATGTGGCGTAGACCTGTTTTTTTCTAAAGTATATTTTCTTTGGATCTGGAATCCATCAACTGAAGCTAGCCAGCTAACTAGCTACCACCCAGTTCGTACAACGTGACTCAAACCAGAGCATAACGTATCTATTTTTCTCTCCATATCCCCGGATTCCTACCTCAAACTCTGAACATTTTCATCTGGATCTTCACAACTAGCTAGCTGCAATCCCGGGTGACCACTCCTGGCTAGCGTTTCCATCCCGGAGCAAGCACCAATTAGCCTGAAGCTAGCTTGACTAGGGCTCCTGGGCTACCACCGAAGCCCACTCCTTGGCTACAATATCTGGACCCCTTCTACTGCCGGTACGGCCCATCCTCTACGACTGGAATACCGACATAATCTGCCCGAGGATTCCAACAGGCCCCTCAGGCACGACGTCCGCTGAAGGCCCATTCTGCTAACCGCGGCCTGCTAGCTATCTAGAGCTACTTGGAACCCTACTAATCCACGACTGGTCTATCGACGTCACCGCACGAGGAGGTAAGAACAGATTTACCTCCATCGCAACGTCCCCCAAAGGCCCTTCTGCTAGCTTGCTAGCCCCGGTCTGCTAACTGCTAGCTTGCTAGCCATGGTCTGCTAACTGCTAGCTTGCTAGCCATGGTCTGCTAACTGCTAGCTTGCTAACCCCGGTCTGCTAACTGCTAGCTTGTTATCCCCGGCCTACTAACTGCTAGCTTGTTAGCCCCGGCCTGCTAACTGTCTGAATCACCGTTTCCCCAGCCAGCCCAACCACTCACCCATATGATCACTTGGCTACGCATGCCTCTCTCTAATATCAATATGCCTCATCCATTACTGTCCTGGTTAGTGATTACTGTGTTGAGGAACAAATAAGAATTTGAACCCTAACCCGGACGACACTGGGCCAATTGTGCGCCGCCCTATGGGACTCCCAATCACGGTCGGTTGTGATACAGCCTGGAATCAAACCAGGGTCTGTAGTGATGCCTCTAGCACTGAGATGCAGTGCCTTAGACCACAGCGCCACTCAGGAGACCCATTTACTTAAGTGAATAGGGTATTTCAGTTTTTTTAATGCATTTGCAGACATTTCTAAAAACCTGTTTTCACTCTGTCATTATGGGGTATTGTGTGTATATTGAGAATTTTTTAAATATATCAAATAAAATCTAAGTTTATTTGTCACATGCACCGGATACATAAGGTGTAAATGTTACAGTGAAGTTGATACTTGAAATCCCTGAGCGGTTTCCTTCCTCTCCGGCAACGTAGGAATAACGCCTGTGTCTTTGTAGGGACTGGGTGTATTGATACAACATCCAAAGGGTAATGAATATCTTCACCATGCTCAAAGGGATATGGAAAATGGAAAATGAAGAGATGCCGTAATGCATTTCAATGGGGTCTACTCTGCATGTTATGGCCTGCTATGTTAAACACTTTGCCTCTCTTTCCATCAGATCCTCTGATTGCCTCTCTGTGCTTGCTATGGTCACACTCACACAACTCATGAATGTAGAGTATTAAAGCGTGGGTGTGAGAGTGGGTGTGGCTTGTCCGCACGCACACACGCACACACACACTCTACCCTCTCTCATCATAGTCAGATAACTGAGAAAATACACACCTTTTTCGTCCCTCTTTTACTAATCTGTAAATGACTGCAACTTGATTAATTGGCAGCTTTATGTGTGTCTCCTGTGAGCATTGGCGGGCATGTTTCTGTACAGAATCATTCATATCTGTTGAATTGTTCTCCATCAGCCACCAGGGATTTTATCGGTCTCATTTATAGCCTTTCTTCATTCTCATTGAGCTAGAAACCCATTAGAGCCTGGGTGAGACTTGGCTGCACGATTCAGAAAACAACTTTATTGACATTGTCTACTCTATACCTTTTGGTAGATACCCCAAGTCTCATTTAGAATTAAAACGTTTCAAATTAAAGTAATTTCCCCTGACACCAGCAAAGATGCTCTCTCCTAGCCCCAGCTGTGGGTGAGCACAATAACAAAGGCCACACAGAAGACTGGAGCTAACAAATGCTATCCGGGATCCTTGGGACGTCCCTACCCCCATTTGAAGTTTACATTTAAAATAGTTAAAGTAATGGTTTAGGTAAGGGTTATGATTAAGGTTTGAGTTCGGATTTATGCCAGGGATGTCCCAAGGATCCCAGCCAGTACTAACCATCCAGAGAATGGCTTAGTGCACCAACAAGGAAGGGTGCTGACAATGACGGTTCCCTGAATATCTGCTGTAAGTGCCACAACTTAACAACCTTCACTTTAGCACAAAACCCAGTTAATATTATGCTTATACCAGGTGTTGGATAAGGAGGAGGCTTGAAATGGTAAGAAGCAAATCATCCTTTCAGGAAATAAGGGACCAACACTGAGACCCTGTGACTAAGATATGTAATTTCAGCTAACTATTTGTATGTCCAACTTAAGTTGTATGCTTGTGTACACTGCCCCAGTGCTTGTATCAGAAATGGCCTCTGGCTTGTGACAAGCTCCAATAGGAGCTGGAATCAGAGCCCACTGGGCAAAAACTGGTTGAATCAATGTTGTTTCCACGTCATTTCAACCAAAATGATCTATGTGATGATGTTGAATCAACAAGAAAAACTGATTGGATTTTCTAAAAGTCATCAACGTAAGGGCATTTAGTCTTTTTTTCATCCAACTTTGTACCTAAATCCAACGACATGGTGACAAGTTTTGTTGAGTTCACGTTAGTTGAAATCTCATGTAAATAAAAAAAAGACTTTGAACTGACATCTGTGCGCAGTGGGAGGTTATCACTAGGCAGAGTCGGTGTCAGTGTGAGGTAGAGACTGTGGGAGGTTATCACTAGGCAGAGTCGGTGTCAGTGTGAGGTAGAGACTGTGGGAGGTTATCACTAGGCAGAGTCGGTGTCAGTGTGAGGTAGAGACTGTGGGAGGTTATCACTAGGCAGAGTCGGTGTCAGTGTGAGGTAGAGACTGTGGGAGGTTATCACTAGGCAGAGTCGGTGTCAGTGTGAGGTAGAGACTTTGGGAGGTTATCACTAGGCAGAGTCGGTGTCAGTGTGAGGTAGAGACTGTGGGAGGTTATCACTAGGCAGAGTCGGTGTCAGTGTGAGGTAGAGACTGTGGGAGGTAAAGGTATAGACACAAATGGACCCATCACCTCCCTGACTTCACCTCCCCTTTCTCCCACCCCATCACCTCTCTCCCAGAACCCCTCTCTGCCCAAACCTAACAAGAGGGTGCGGTGATAGCAAGGGAAGGTTATTAAGTGTGTATGATGCTATGGCATAGCACAGCAGACAGTTGTTGGGACCATCTGTTCCTCCATCCTAAACAACCCTCAGTGTCTTCCACAGTTTGTTACAAACAGCTGAAGAAGAGAGGACATCGTGACCACACTGAGTCGTGTGCCTAGCAACACCTTGCCTCCAGGGTGGCCCACGTGAAGCACACCACACAGTGGAGAACAAATCCATATGAATGAGTTGTCACTCGTTTGTCATGTTGTTGGAGTGATTTCAGCTGTTAAATATTCTGTGCAGAGGGTTGTCTTAGCAACCATCACTGGTGTATATTAAACATATTGGAATAAGACTAGGTTGTGTTGCTATAAATCCACACAGGAGATTATATTCATGTCAGACAATAATCTTGACATTGTGAGCCTATTTCGTCTATCAGCTAAGGATGAGTAATTGCTGGATCATTTGTCACTCAGACACTCACGTCCCCAGGGGACATTTAAGGAGCATCATGGGAGACATTGTAAAACTCTGGTCTTCACCAAAACCAGAAACCAGCAGACAATTATTATGCATCATCATAATACATAATACTGCTGACAACACTGGAACCATATTGACACTGTATCACAGCAGTAGGAAGGCTAGTTGGCATGCCATGTCCACACAGTCACTGAGCTGGTAAATGTTGGCATGGCATGGGCTATGATAGGAGCTTGGGGTATTGAGCTCTCTCTGTCTGTCTGTATGTGTGTGTGTGTGTGTGTGTGTGTGTGTGTATCGAGACCTGCATGGCTTGGCATTTATAGTGTTGGTGTAATGACTGCGTGATTGACTGGCTCCACAATAGGGACTCATGTTCTGAACACATACATCTCATCCAGGAGTCAGGACACCCCCCAGGACACCTCCCGGGACACCCCCCAGGACACCCCCCGGGACACCCCCCGGCGGGACGGCTAGCTGCTAGCTGCTACTGGATTACTGTTCCCCTGGGCACAGACCCAGATTAAAGGGTTACATTAAACAGCAATTATTCTCTTTGGGACATGCCCAGTGGACATGGGTTTTAGTGGGGTTTGCTTTGCATGGCATGGCGCCTGCTGCTGCTGGGGTGATGTGGTGGTGATGTTCCTATTTGATGTTTCTTTTTGAAAAAGAGGCTACTTGTGTGCATATAAGGTTTTTAAAGCGTTCAAGGGCAATAGGAATAGAAACGTTGATTAATGACAGTGGTTCCAAATAGGACACGCAGTCTGGACTCACCATTATGCAGACAATCGAGCCACAGAGTTCAGCTAATTACTGTATATTACTAAACCCCGAGGCCTCGTTCTCATTGAAGAGACAAATCCAAAAAAAAGTTAAAGTCAGCACCTGTACCAGGTTATTAAGGAAGAGGCGAAGTGCTTAATGTTATCATCATTTAATGGGAACATTTGGGCCTTGGTCAACATAATTTTGCTTAAACCTTAAGAGGGACGGCCGGGGGCCACTTTTATTATTTTAATCTTTCTAATTGGCTGTTAGGTTCATGCACTTATGTAATGAAAGAGGATGTTCCTTCTTAATCAACTCAAGGGAATGTACGGTGGTGAGGCGGTTGGGTGTGTCCCCGGCGGTTCAACTCTCCCACTATTTCATTCCCAACTCTCCGCTCACTTAACCAAATTAATAGTCCCCTCGCATCTCGTCACAATAATATTTCACTTTTTTTTTTACCAGACCCATAAATATGAGTAATTTCTTTATTTTCCCTTAATTATTTATTTATAAACATTTGCAGCTTAAGCAATGTTTTACCATTTTTTTAGGTCGCTTCGTACCCGCTGTTGCCAAGGCCGAGAAATATCCACCACAGGACACATAAACGTAATTTAACTTGAGAGCTGTGGCTCGTAAAATAATTTGATTCATTGCAAACACCGGAGTGTCGGGAGATAAAATCCTCATCCTCGCCATCTCGATCAGGGATTTATTGAACTGTGTTCTATTGATCTGTGATTTATTATTCAGAAAGAAGCAATTTGGGCCAACGCAAGCAGAACAAGCCCAGGCTCAGATACAGATAATGAGACCTACATTCATTCCCAGATAATCCTTATTCCTAAGTATTAACAGCTGGCACATTCTCTGCCTCCTCCTCCCATCCTTTCTGGTGGCTCAAATTAACAGCGGCCATGCAGTTGGCCAGGAATGAACTCATACTGGACCGTTCAAGCTCTTCATTCAAAGACTCAATCATGGACACTTACTGACAGTTGTGACTGCTTTCTGTGATGTATGTCTACCTTCTTGCCCTTTGTGCCCAGTAATGTTTCTACCATGTTCTGTACTGCTACCGTGTTGTTGCTAACATGCTGTGTTGTCATGTATTGCTGCCTTGCTATGTTGTCTTAGGTCTCTCTTTATGTAGTGTTGTGATGTGTGTTTTGTCCTATATTTAATATATATTTTTTAATCCAAGGCCCCCGTGGGCGGCTTTTTGGTAGGCCGTCAATGTAAATAAGAATTTGTTCTTAACCGACTTGCTTGGTTAAAGGTTAAACAAAAAAGCTCTACTGTGGTCCCATGGGACAGTGACATGAGTGGGTTAGAGACCTGGGTTTAGGGCCTGATAGCAGTGCTGGTATGAACAGATACCTAGGGAAATGGTAGATATTCCAAGTGCATTTTAGTTTATTTTTTAACAAAGAAAATACAGGTGTTTCATTAATAATCAAATGAAGCTAAGCACCATTTACAATCTGCTGTGGTTTGTAGTTAGAAAAACACACAAAAAAGAAACACGTTGTTGTATTAGGGCACAGGGCAAGACCCAGATGCAGACGGTTTGAGTCTCTGATATTTATTTTAAGTCCAGGAGGTACAGAGTGGCAGGCAGTATGGTCAGGCAGCCAGGTTCAGAGTCAAGGCAGTGTCGTGTCTTTGGCTATGCTGGATTAAGTGATATGACATCCTATTCTATAAAATTTCTCTGTAATTAATATCACCTGATTGAGCTAATCATGTAAATGTAATTAACTAGAGAGTCGGGCACCACAAAATAATATTTATAGAGCTGTTATCTTCTGAATAAACTCTTAAAGACCTGGTAATATTTGACATCAATAGCCGTCAATGTCAATTATGGTCTTAATTCAAACTCATCTGAAAGTTGTAAATTCTTTTATCTGCAAGAACCCTGGCTAACAATTTGAATCAGCAATACAAAATTGGGTTTAATTATTTATTTACTAAATACCTAACCAATCAAATCAAATCAAATCAAATCAAATTTTATTTGTCACATACACATGGTTAGCAGATGTTAATGCGAGTGTAGCGAAATGCTTGTGCTTCTAGTTCCGACAATGCAGTAATAACGAACAAGTAATCTAACTAACAATTCAAAAAAAAAAAAAAAAAAACTACTGTCTTATACACAGTGTAAGGGGATAAAGAATATGTACATAAGGATATATGAATGAGTGACGGTACAGAGCAGCATAGGTAAGATACAGTAGATGATATCGAGTACAGTATATACATATGAGATGAGTATGTAAACCAAGTGGCATAGCATAGTTAAAGTGGCTAGTGATACATGTATTACATAAGGATGCAGTCGATGATAGAGTACAGTATCTACGTATGCATATGAGATGAATAATGTAGGGTAAGTAACATTATATAAGGTAGCATTGTTTAAAGAGGCTAGTGATATATTTACATAATTTCCCATCAATTCCCATGATTAAAGTGGCTGGAGTAGAGTCAGTGTCATTGACAGTGTGTTGGCAGTAGCCACTCAATGTTAGTGGTGGCTGTTTAACAGTCTGATGGCCTTGAGATAGAAGCTGTTTTTCAGTCTCTCGGTCCCAGCTTTGATGCACCTGTACTGACCTCGCCTTCTGGATGACAGCGGGGTGAACAGGCAGTGGCTCGGGTGGTTGATGTCCTTGATGATCTTTATGGCCTTCCTGTAGCATCGGGTGGTGTAGGTGTCCTGGAGGGCAGGTAGTTTGCCCCCGGTGATGCGTTGTGCAGACCTCACTACCCTCTGGAGAGCCTTACGGTTGAGGGCGGTGCAGTTGCCATACCAGGCGGTGATACAGCCCGCCAGGATGCTCTCGATTGTGCATCTGTAGAAGTTTGTGAGTGCTTTTGGTGACAAGCCGAATTTCTTCAGCCTCCTGAGGTTGAAGAGGCGCTGCTGCGCCTTCCTCACGATGCTGTCTGTGTGAGTGGACCAATTCAGTTTGTCTGTGATGTGTATGCCGAGGAACTTAAAACTTGCTACCCTCTCCACTACTGTCCCATCGATGTGGATGGGGGGGGTGTTCCCTCTGCTGTTTCCTGAAGTCCACAATCATCTCCTTAGTTTTGTTGACGTTGAGTGTGAGGTTATTTTCCTGACACCACACTCCGAGGGCCCTCACCTCCTCCCTGTAGGCCGTCTCGTCGTTGTTGGTAATCAAGCCTACCACTGTTGTGTCGTCCGCAAACTTGATGATTGAGTTGGAGGCGTGCGTGGCCACGCAGTCGTGGGTGAACAGGGAGTACAGGAGAGGGCTCAGAACACACCCTTGTGGGGCCCCAGTGTTGAGGATCAGCGGGGAGGAGATGTTGTTGCCTACCCTCACCACCTGGGGGCGGCCCGTCAGGAAGTCCAGTACCCAGTTGCACAGGGCGGGGTCGAGACCCAGGGTCTCGAGCTTGATGACGAGCTTGGAGGGTACTATGGTGTTGAATGCCGAGCTGTAGTCGATGAACAGCATTCTCACATAGGTATTCCTCTTGTCCAGATGGGTTAGGGCAGTGTGCAGTGTGGTTGAGATTGCATCGTCTGTGGACCTATTTGGGCGGTAAGCAAATTGGAGTGGGTCAAGGGTGTCAGGTAGGGTGGAGGTGATATGGTCCTTGACTAGTCTCTCAAAGCACTTCATGATGACGGATGTGAGTGCTACGGGGCGGTAGTCGTTTAGCTCAGTTACCTTAGCTTTCTTGGGAACAGGAACAATGGTGGCCCTCTTGAAGCATGTGGGAACAGCAGACTGGTATAGGGATTGGTTGAATATGTCCGTAAACACACCGGCCAGCTGGTCTGCGCATGCTCTGAGGGCGCGGCTGGGGATGCCGTCTGGGCCTGCAGCCTTGCGAGGGTTAACACGTTTAAATGTCTTACTCACTTCGGCTGCAGTGAAGGAGAGACCGTATGTTTTCGTTGCAGGCCGTGTCAGTGGCACTGTATTGTCCTCAAAGCGGGCAAAAAAGTTATTTAGTCTGCCTGGGAGCAAGACATCCTGGTCCGTGACTGGGCTGGGTTTCTTCCTGTAGTCCGTGATTGACTGTAGACCCTGCCACATGCCTCGTGTCTGAGCCGTTGAATTGAGATTCTACTTTGTCTCTGTACTGGCGCTTAGCTTGTTTGATAGCCTTGCGGAGGGAATAGCTGCACTGTTTGTATTCAGTCATGTTACCAGACACCTTGCCCTGATTAAAAGCAGTGGTTCGCGCCTTCAGTTCCACACGAATGCTGCCATCAATCCACGGTTTCTGGTTAGGGAATGTTTTAATCGTTGCTATGGGAACGACATCTTCAACGCACGTTCTAATGAACTCGCACACCGAATCAGCGTATTCGTCAATGTTGTTGTCTGACGCAATACGAAACATCTCCCAGTCCACGTGATGGAAGCAGTCTTGGAGTGTGGAGTCAGCTTGGTCGGACCAGCGTTGGACAGACCTCAGCGTGGGAGCTTCTTGTTTTAGTTTCTGTCTGTAGGCAGGGATCAACAAAATGGAGTCGTGGTCAGCTTTTCCGAAAGGGGGGGGGCAGGGCCTTATATGTGTCGCGGAAGTTAGAGTAACAATGATCCAGGGTCTTTCCACCCCTGGTTGCGCAATCGATATGCTGATAAAATTTAGGGAGTCTTGTTTTCAGATTAGCCTTGTTAAAATCCCCAGCTACAATGAATGCAGCCTCCGGATAAATCGTTTCCAGTTTGCAGAGAGTTAAATAAAGTTCGTTCAGAGCCATCGATGTGTCTGCTTGGGGGGGGATATATATACGGCTGTGATTATAATCGAAGAGAATTCTCTTGGTAGATAATGCGGTCTACATTTGATTGTGAGGAATTCTAAATCAGGTGAACAGAAGGATTTGAGTTCCTGTATGTTTCTTTCATCACACCATGTCACGTTGGCCATAAGGCATACGCCCCCGCCCCTCTTCTTACCAGAAAGATGTTCGTTTCTGTCGGCGCGATGCGTGGAGAAACCCGCTGGCTGCACCGCTTCGGATTGCGTCTCTCCAGTTAGCCATGTTTCCGTGAAGCAAAGAACGTTACAGTCTCTGATGTCCCTCTGGAATGCTACCCTTGCTCGGATTTCATCAACCTTGTTGTCAAGAGACTGGACATTGGCAAGAAGAATGCTAGGGAGTGGTGCACGATGTGCCCGTCTCCGGAGTCTGACCAGAAGACCGCTTCGTTTCCCTCTTTTTCTGAGTCGTTTTTTGGGTCGCTGCATGTAATCCACTCCGTTACACTGGTTGTAAGGCAGAACACAGGATCCGCATCGCGAAAAACATATTCTTGGTCGTACTGATGGTGAGTTGACGCTGATCTTATATTCAGTAGTACTTCTCGGCTGTATGTAATGAAACCTAAGATGACCTGGGGTACTAGTGTAAGAAATAACACGTAAAAAAACAAAAAACTGCATAGTTTCCTAGGAACGCGAAGCGAGGCGGCCATCTCTGTCGGCGCCGGAAGTGCATAACACACAGAATCACACATACACATAATTAAATCATAACTTGATTACAAATTACATCATAAAGGAGAACGTCCCTAGCGGGCGGAACAGATATGACAGCTTGTTACACAAAAGAAAAGGGGCTGGGTTGAGTGAAAGAGCGGGAAGATAGGAACAAAGGCGAAGCTGTGCTATCGTAAATACAGTATCTTATGCGTTCTAAATTACCGCCCATTTGGAAAAGGAAAATGCAATAAATATTTACTCTGAGCTGCGCTTCAGTAGGTTGGTGGTAGATGGAAGGCCGTTTTGCCAACCCGAGTCCTTTGAAGAATGTCTCTGGTGGTCAATTGGATAGGTTGTAGTAATGTCGATGTGTGGTAGACGGGATACTCTGTCTGTTCCTTCCTAACCTGCGTTTGCAGCTGCGGTTGCTAACTCAACGGCTAGGAGGTATCACTTCTGTAGTGAATAAGAGTTCAAAGTTCATACCATCCGCAACCAAAGCTCACGCTGATGTTGGCTTCGTTCTGTAGTTATTATCTGAACCATTCTGACATAGGACCGTCGTCGTCAAGGGCTTATATAGGAAGGAAGAGGGTGTGTTTGAAAAGTTTTACAGCCTTTGTCCCTTCACAGGGGAGGGCCCTTGATTGAGCAGCTCTATCTTATGAAAATCCAAATCTCACATTTTAGAAGCTAAAATCACATTTCATCCCATCACAAATAATTTAATATTCAAACATTTAATTTGAGCAACAATTCCATGTGAATCTGATAACTCTGATGTGTAGACTTTCCACTGTAGAGTTTGTCATCTTATCATTGATGAGAATGTCTCAGATGACAACCGAACTGACATCATATTCATTAAGTACCACTGCATATGTTCAATTGTTCAGATTACCAGAATCTAGTTCTATAGTTCTCTATGTTAACCAAGGTTTAAAAAAAATGTAACCTCAGTAGGGTAGAGAGAGGAAAAGGGGGGGGAAGAGGTATTTATGACTGTCATAAACCTAACCCCCAGGCCAACGTCATGACAGCAGGCAAGGATAAAAACGGGAAGGACTAGCAATAGAGAGAATAAGGAACAGCAGGAGCACGGGGAAAACACGCTGGTTGACAAGACGAACTGGCAGACAAACAGGGAACACCGGAATAAATACGTCGGGACTAACGGCGAAAACAGGTGCCACCTGGTGTTGGGTGGAGACAAAGACCGGTGAAACAGATCAGGGCGTGACAGTACCCCCCCAGGGGCGCCACCTGACATCCTACCTTGGTGCATACCTGGCTGACCGGGGTGCCGGCGCTGAAAGTCGGTGATGAGGGCAGGGTCCAGGATGCCTTTAGCAGGAACCCAGCACCTCTCCTCTGGGCCATAACCCTCCCAGTCAACCAGGTACTGGAAACACCTGCCACGTGGTCGAACCCTCAGGAGGCGTCTCACCGTGTATGCTGGCTGACCGTCGATGACATGGGGGGGAGGGATTGGCCTAGAAACAGAAGACAGGACTGTGGGACAAGGGATTAATATTGGACACATTAAAAGTAGGGTGAACATGGAGGGTATCGGGTAACAGCAGTGGGATTAAAGACTCTAGAAATGGGAAAAGGTGACAAAATGCCCAGTGACAAAATCCAAGGAAATATGGGACCAGGGGCGATGAGGGAAAAGGAGTGGCTGAAGGAGGCCAGACGGAGCTTGCCACGGAGTCTTAATTTGAGCAGACACCATGCATGCAGCGATGAAGGCCGAGACATAAGGAGCCATGGTGGGCCACCAGAAGTACTGTCAGAGGAAAGCAATGGTATGACGAGCACCAGGATGACAGGTAAGCCTGGAGGAGTGAGCCCATTCCAGGACCTAAGGCCGGGCCGAATCAGGCACGAACATCCGGCACTTCTCAGCTTTTACAAACAACTGATTTTCCAGGAGACGCTGAAGGACCTGTCGAACATGGAGAATGTGTTCCTGGGCAGAACGAGAGGAAAACAGTATGTCGTTGAGGTAGACAAAACAAACCGATTCAACATGTCCCGGAGCACATCGTTGACCAGGGCCTGGAAGACAGCTGGCGAGTTGGTGAGTCCAAACGACATGACCAGGTACTCAGTGTCCACTGGCAGTCTTCCACTCATCTCCTTTGCATATCCGCAACAAGGTGGTAGGCATTCCGAAGGTCCAGTTTGGAAAAGATGGTAGCCCCCTGGAGAGGTTCGAAAGCCGAGGAGAGTAGTAGAGGGTACTGATTTTTGATCATAACGTCATTGAGGCCTTGGTAATCAATACATTGATACAGGGTCTTGTCCTTCTACCCCACAAAGAAGAATCATGTGCCAGCAGGAGAGCCACGAGGACGAACGCTCCCAACAGCCAGGAAGTCCTCGATGTGCTCTTCCATGGACTTGGTCTCAGGACCAGACAGGGAATATAGCTGGCCTCATGGCAGTGTGGTGCCCAGGAGGAGGTCAATAGCACAATCGTAAGGACGATGTGGAGGAAGGTAAGTAGCACGAGCCATGCTGAAGACCTCCTGGAGGTTATGGTACTCTGCGGGAATGGAAGAGAGATCCAAGGCCGTACTCAACCCTGGAGGCAGATGTTCCAGGGAAGGCTGCGTCACTTTCAGGCAATGTGAATGGCAGAAGGGGGTCCAACACATGATTGAGCCAGTGGTCCAGTCAATATCTGGGTTGTGCTTCTGGAGCCAAAAAAATCCCAAAACAATAGGGATGTGGGGAGACTCAATGAAGAGAGGCTGTGTTGACTCATTGTGGTTTCCAGATACCCGCATATTAATGGTAACTGTGCTCTGCGTGACTCTTCCAGTGGAGCGGCCGTCCAGTGCCCTGGCATCCATGGGAATGGAGAGAAGTTGAGTAGGGATACTTAGTTCCGATACCAGGGTAGCGTCGATGAAACTCTCATCAGCCCCAGAGTCAATGAGCACCCGAAGAGACTTTGACTGGTCTCCCCACAGCAAGATCACATAAAAAAGGAGTTCAGGTAATGGTAATTAGAGGGTTCCCAGTCAGGCTCACCAGTATACCTATTAAGGGTTCAGGTGGGCAGGTGGATATATAATGCCCTACGGCACCACAATACAGACAACTATTGGAGCTTAGCCTGTGTAAACGTTCCTTAGGCCATAAATCTAGCTCTTCCCAGTTGCATAGGTTCCAGTGTATCCGACTCACCTGTCATCGATGATTCGAGGGAGCTCAGGTGTTCTCAAATCCTCTTGGAAAACAGCCTTCGGCGGTGAGCGAGCCGCAGCGTATGGACGAGTGTGACCTAGGCCAGATCTCTCACTCCTGCGTTCCAGTAGATGTCCGTCAATCCTAATGGTGAGGGCGAGGAGGGAATCAAGGTCCACTCCAACTCCCAAGCAGCTAGCTCATATTTAATCATCTCTGATAACCCGTGAAGGAAAGTATTGAATAGGAACTCTAAGGATTTTTGTAAATAACAGCTGGTGCACTATAGCTAAGGTGGTCTCGAGCTATTGCTCGCCTGATGTTGAGTGATCATGATAAGCTGTAGACCACACTACCTACCGAGAGAGTTCTCATCTGTATTCTTCATAGCTGTTTACATGCCACCTCAGTCAGAGGCTGGCACTAAGATAGCATTGAATGAGCTGTATTCCGCCATAAGCAAACAAGAAAATGCTCACCCAGAGGCGGCGCTCCAAGTAGCCGGGGACTTTAATGCCAGGAAACTTAAATCAGTTTTACCAAATTTCTATCAGCATGTTAAATGTGCAACCCGAGGGAAAATAACTCTGAACCACCTATAATCCACACACAGAGATATATACAAAGCTCTACCTCGCCCTCCATTTGGCAAATCTGACCATAATTCCATCCTTCCAAATTAACCTCTTTAGGGTAGGGGGCAGCATTTGGAATTTTGGATGAAAAGCATGCCCAAATTAAACGGCCTGCTACTCGGGCCCAGAAGATATGATATGCATATAACTGGTAGATTTGGATAGAAAACACTCTAAAGTTTCCAAAACTGTTAAAATAGTGTCTGAGTATAACAGAACTGAAAACCTGAGAAAAATCCATTTAGGAAGTTTTTTTGTTTGTTGGTTTTGTAGTTTTCTATTCAATGCCATTACAGTATCCATTGACTTAGGACTCAATTTGCAGTTCCTATGCCTTCACTAGATGTCAACAGTCTTTAGAAATTGTTTCAGGCTTGTATTCTTATAAATGAGGGAGTAAGACCAGTCTGAATGAGTGGACCCTGATGTGTCACAGAGCTTTTTCATGTGCAATCCCTAGATAGTGCAAAACGGAGGTTTTTGGATATAAAGAGACTTTATGGAACAAAATGAACATTTATTGAGTAAATTAATATCTTCTGAGTGCCACCATACGAAGATATAATTTTATCTCTATTTCTGAGTTTTGTAACGCTTCTGCTTGGCTGGTTACTGTTTGTAATAAGTTGTCAACTGGGCTATGTTATCAAATAATCTTAAGGTATGCTTTTGCCGTAAAGCATTTTTAAAATCTGACACGGTGGTTGGATTCACAAGAAGTTCATCTTTAAACCTATGTAAAATATGTTTTGTTTTCTGAATTTGTATAAATGAGTATAGCGTCCCACATACCCTAGAGAGGCTAGCGTCCCACATACCCTAGAGAGGTTAAAGCAGGAAGCACCAGTGACAAGACCAATAAAAAAGGGGTCAGATGAAGCAGATGCTAAGCTACAGGATCGTTTTGCTATCAGACTGGAATATGTTCCAGGATTCCTCCGATGGCATTGAGGAGTACACCACATCTGTCTTTGGCTTCATCAATAAGTGCATCAATGACGTTGTCCCCACAGTGACCGTACGTACATACACCAACCAGAAGCTATGGTTTACAGGCCGCATCCGCACTGAGCTAAAGGCTAGAGCTGCCGTTTTCAAGGAGCGGGACTCTAACCCGGAAGCTTATATGATATCCCGCTATGCCCTCCGACGAACCATCAAACAGGCAAAGCATCAGTACAGGACTAAGATCGAGTCGTACAACACCGGCTCTGACACTCGTCGGATGTGGCAGGGCTTGCAAACCATTTTAGACTATAAAGGGAAGCACAGCCGAGAGCTGCCCAGTGACACAAGCCTACCAGATGAGTTAAACTACTTCTATGCTCGCGTCGAGGCAAATAACACTGAAACATGCATGAGAGCACCAGCTGTACTGGAAGAGTGATCACGGTCTCCGCAGCCGATGTGAGTAAGACCTTTAGACAGGTCAACATTCACAAGGCCGCAGGGCCAGATGGATTACCAGGAGGTGTACTGCGAGCATGCGCTGACCAACTAGCAAGTGCTTCACTGACATTTTTAGCCTCTCCCTGTCTGAGTCTGTAATACCAACATGTTTCAAGCAGACCACCATAGTCCCTGTGCCCAAGAACACTAAAGTAACCTGCCTAAATGACTACTGACCCTTAGCACTCACGTCTGTAGCCATGCTCATGGCTCACATCAACACAATCACCCCAGAAACCCTAGACTCACTCCAATTTGCATTCCGCCCCAACAGATGATGCAATCTATATTGCACTCCACACTGCCCTTTCCCACCTGGACAAATGGAACACCTATGTGAGAATGCTATTCATTGACTACAGCTCATCTGTCAACACCATAGTGCCCTTAAAGCTCATTAATAAGCGAAGGACTCTGGGACTAAACAGCTCCCTCTGCAACTGGATCCTGGACTTCCTGACGGGCCACCCCCGGGTTGTAAGGGTAGGTAACACATCCACCACGCTGATCCTCAACACAGGGACCGCTCAGGGGTGCATGCTCAGCCCCCTCTGGTACGCCCTGTTCACTCATGACTGCATGGCCAGGCACGACTCCAGCACCATCATTAAATTTACTACAGAGGGTAATGTGAGCGACCTAGTACATCACTGGGCCAAGCTTCCTGCCATCCAGGACCTCTGTAGCATGCGGTGTCAAAAGAAGGCCCTAAAAATGGTCAAAGAGTCCAGCCACCCCAGTCATAGACTTCTCTGCTACTGCACGACAAGCGGTACCGGAGCACCAAGTCTAGATCCAAGAGGCTTCTAAACAGCTTCTACCCCCAAGCCATAAGACTCCTGAACATGTAATCAAATGGCTACCCAGACTATTTGCATTGCCTCCCTCCACTCTCTGTTGTCATCTATGCATAGTCACTTTAATAACTCTACCTACATGTACATACTACCTCAACTAACCTGTGCCCCCACACATTGACTCTGTACCGGCAGGTTCCAGGATCCCCAGAATGTCGCTCTGGAGGTGGTAAGCGGGGTTCCCGGGGAGCCGGGGTAGGCCGTACAAACCCACCACTAATACTAACAAGGTTACTTGGTGGTTGGGGGTTCTCAGAGGTGGCGGGCTGCCTTTGAGCTAATTCACTGATTTGCTCCATAATAGCCTTGAACCCTTGGTCGTGGCTTTCTGTCAGGGAATGAAGCCCTTCCAAAAGGTCCAGCAGTAGCTCCTCATGCCTCCCAATGGTGGCTCCCTGCAGGGAGACAGCGTGGCGGAGCTGGTCCAAGTCTGCTGGGTCTGTCATGGCCAGTTCGTGCTATAAAAGCACAGGGCGAGACCCAGATGCAGACACGGGAGGCAGATGGTTCGAGTCTCTGATATTTATTTTTATCCAAGGGTCAGGCAAGAGAATGGTCATGGACAGGCAAAAGATCATAACAAGGTCAGAGTCCAGGAGGTACAGAGTGGCAGGCAGTATGGTCAAGCAGGCGGGTTCAGAGTCAAGGCAGGCAAGGGTCAAAACCGGGAGGACTAGAAAACAAGAGACTAAAAAACAGCAGGCGCACGGAAAACCACACTGGTTGACTTGACAAGACTAAATAAATACTCAGGGACTAATGGGGAAAACGTGTGACACCTGGAGGTGGGTGGAGACAATCACAAAGACAGGTGAAACAGATCAGGGCTTGACAGTTGTGATCCTGCAGCAAATACTTGGCTCATGACTGCCTTCCTCCCTCTCTCTGTTTCAGCTCCTCTCTTTCTCTCTGTTTCAGCTCCTCTCTTTCTCTCTGTTTCAGCTCCTCTCTTTCTCTCCTTTCTGTATTGAAGGCTTATTTAGTGAGTTTGAAGCCCTGTCAAACTGTGGCATGTGTAGTAGTGTGTGGAAAACTATTTTCCTTTATTTTCTTTAGTGTATGTTGACTAAACGCATCGCAGGGAATACACACATTTTTGCATCTCATTCATTAATACATACTTTAAAATGGAATAACCTACCAAAACACACTTGCACTAGGTCAGTAGGTGATGGCTGGGCTGTACTATGGAGCACAGTCACAAACAAACAACGGATAGGTGCAGTGAAATTAGTTGTTTTACAGGGCCAGCCATAGTGGTACGGCACCCTGGAACAAATTAGGGTTAAGAGCCTTGCTCAAGGGCACATATTTTTCACCTTGCTGGCTCGGATATTGGAACCAGCGAACTTTTGGTTACTGGCCCAACGCTAGGCTACCTGCCGCCCCAAATCAACATGCTCCCAAAATCGTATTGGCCACCTCTCACCTCCTCACGACCTCTATCATCACGCTATGTCTCAGAGGAGTCCCCCCGGACAGCTCCAGATGATTTGTCTGCTCTGTCAGGGGACCTCTGGAGGGGGCGGGACTTACAGACTAACAGCCTCGCCTTAATGAATCACTGCTAACAGACACGCCACTCTGACCTCAAAAGAGTTATGAAAAATATACATCAGAAAGGAGACCTCTGTTTCTGTCACAATGTTAATTTTTTAAATTTTAAATTCACCTTTATTTAACCAGGTAGGCAAGTTGAGAACAAGTTCTCATTTACAACTGCGACCTGGCCAAGATAAAGGAAAGCAGTTCCACACATATAACACAGAGTTACATATGGAGTAAAGCAAACATACAGTCAATAATACAGTATAAAAATAAGTCTATATACAATGTGAGCAAATGAGGTGACATAAGGAAGGTAAAGGCAATAAATAGGCCATGGTGGTGAAGTAAATACAATATAGCAATTAAAACCCTGGAATGGTTGTTTTGCAGTGGAAGAATGTGCAAAGTAGAGATAGAAATAATGGTAGATTTGACAGTAGATGAGTGTGCAAAGTAGAAAATACTGGGGTGCAAAGGAGCAAAATAAATAAATACAGTAGGGGAAGAGGTAGTTGTTTGTGCTTTTTATAGATGGGCTATGTACAGGTGCAGTGATCTGTGAGCTGCTCTGACAGCTGGTGCTTAAAGGTAGTGAGGGAGATAAGTGTTTCCAGTTTCAGAGATTTTTGTAGTTTGTTCCAGTCATTGGCAGCAGAGAACTGGAAGGAGAGGCGGCCAAAGGAGGAATTGGCTTTGGGGGTGACAAGTGAAATTGTTACGATCAACTAGGAGTGGTGGGTGGAATCAGGCGCAGAGAGCAGGGTTCAGTCTTTTTTTCAAATTTATTCCCCAGCGCAACAAAACAGTCACGCTGGGAGATGGGACCATGGCCGTTGTGGAACCGGGAGGGGCTGTAACTTCCCTCTAGGAAGGTGCCTAGGAGCCTTACTCTGGGCATATACCGAACAGGAAGAGACATAGAGCCTCACATCCCTAGCTAAGGTGGGCCACCAGTATTTCCCCCTAAGACCCCGCACCGTCCTATCAATCCCCGGATGACCCGCAGACGGTAGTGTGTGAGCCCACCGAATCAACTTATCACGGACACCAAGCGGTACGTAACTTCTACCAGTCGGACACTGTGTAGGCGCAGGTTCAACCCTCAACGCCCGCTCGATGTCCGCGTCCACCTCCCATACCACTGGGGCCACCAGCCGAGAGGCTGGAAGGATGGGAGTGGGTTCGATGGACCGGTCCTCAGTGTCATAGAGACGGGACAGCGCGTCGGCCTTAGTGTTGAGGGAACCTGGTCTGTAAGAGATCGTAAATCTAAAACGTGTAAAGAACATGGCCCACCTAGCCTGACAAGGATTCAGTCTCCTCGCTGCTCGAATATACTCCAGATTATGGTGGTCAGTCCAGATGAGAAAAGGGTGTTTAGCCCCCTCTAGCCAGTGTCTCCACACCTTCAGAGCTTTTAACATAGCTAGTAACTCCCGGTCCCCCACATCATAGTTCCGCTCCGCCGGACCCAGCTTCTTAGAAAAGAAAGCGCAGGGACGGAGCTTCGGTGGCGTGCCCGAGCGCTGAGACAGCACGGCTCCAACCCCAGCCTCGGACGCATCCACCTCCACTATGAATGCTAACGAAGGGTCCGGATGCGCCAACACGGGAGCCCCAGTGAACAGTGCCTTCAACTGGTTGAAGGCTCCATCAGCCTCTGCTGACCACCGCAAACGCACCCACCCCCCTTCAGCAGTGAGGTAATGGGCGCCGCTACTTGGCCAAAACCCCGGATAAACCTCCGGTAGTAATTGGCAAACCCTAAAAACCGCTGCACCTCCTTTACCGTGGTCGGAGTCGGCCAATTACGCATGGCCTTAACGCGGTCACACTCCATCATCATCCCCGAGCTGGAAATGCGATAACCCAGGAAGGAAATGGCTGGTTTGGAGAACACACATTCTCAGTCTTGACGTATAGGTCATGCTCCAGCAGTCGCCCAAGAACCCTGCGCACCAGGGAAACATGCGCGGCACGTGTGGTAGAATAAATCAAGATGTCATCAATATAGACTACCACACCCTGTCCGTGCAAGTCCCTGAGAATCTCATCTACAAAGGATTGGAAGACGGCTGGAGCATTCTTCAACCCATACGGCATGACGAGGTACTCATAGTGGCCTAATGTGGTACTAAACGCTGCTTTCCACTCGTCTCCTCCCCGAATACGCACCAGATTATACGCGCTCCTGAGGTCCAGTTTTGTGAAGAAACGCGCTCCGTGGAATGATTCCACCGCCGTAGCGATGAGAGGTAGCGGATAACTAAAACCCACTGTGATCGAATTGAGACCTCAATAATCAATGCACGGATGCAGACCTCCCTCCTTTTTCCTCACAAAAAAGAAACTCGAGGAGACGGGTGACATGGAGGGCCGAGGTCTCAGACGGGTGACATGGAGGGCCGAATGTACTCCAGCCCTGTCTCAGAGCTTCCGTGACATATGTTCATCGACTGCATAGCCAGCGTCTCCTCCTGTGACAGTGGGTCATTCATATACATGACTACACTGTGTATAAGACAGTCGTTTTTTTTTTTGGAATTGTTAGTTAGATTACTTGGAAGTGCAGCGTTCTCCTGGAGGTTTATCACGCAATCCCACCGTCGATGGGGTGGTAATTTGGTCGCCCTCTTCTTACTAAAAGCGATAGCCAAATCGGCATATTCTGGGGGAATGCGCACGGTGGAAACCTGGTCTGGACTCTCCACCGTCGTGGCACCGATGGAAACTCCTATACACCTCTCTGAACACTTGTCTGACCACCCCTTAAGAGCCCCCTGTTTCCAGGAAATAAGGGGATTGTGAATAGCCAGCCAGGGAACCCCCAACACCACCGGAAACCCAGGGGAATCAATAAGGTAGAAACTGATCCTCTCCCTATGATTCCCCTGCGTTACCATGTCCAGCGGAATCGTGGCCTCTCTGACCAGCCCTGACCCTAACGGTCGGCTATCTAAGGAGTGCACGGGGACAGGTGGGTCTATCTGGAATACCCAATTTACGGACGAGTCCACGATCCATAAAACTCCCAGCTGCGCCTGAATCGACTAGCGCCTTATGCTGAAGAGAGGGGAAAAACGCAGGAAAAAAAATTAACAAAAACATGTGACCAACAGGGAGCTCTGGGTGAGTTTGGTGCTTACTCACCTGGGGTGGCCGAGGAGTGTTCCGCCGACCATCTCGACTCCCAGAGGGACTCCTCCAACAACGGTCCGAAGGGTGTCCTCTCCGTCCACAATAGGAGCAGGAGGAGCCCCCTCTGATCCCCCTAGATGCAGCTCCTACCAACTCCAGTGGAATTAACAGGACCCCTTCTGAACGCCCGCGGGCAGCTAGCAGGTTGTCCAATCGAATAGACATGTCTATTAGTTCATCCAGGGAGAGAGTTGTGTCCCTGCAAGCTAGCTCCCGGCGGACGTCCTCCCGGAGACTACACCGGTAATGGTCCATCAGGGCCCTGTCATTCCACCCAGCACCAGCAGCTAGGGTCCTAAACTCCAACGCGAAGTCCTGTGCGCTCCTCGTCTCCTGTCTGAGGTGGAACAGTCGCTCACCCGCCGCTTTACCCTCTGGTGGATGATCGAACACAGCTCGGAAACGGCGGGTGAACTCCAGGTAGTTGTCCCGAGCCGAGTCTGGACTGTTCCAGACCGCGTTAGCCCAGTCCAGGGCCCTGCCCGTTAAACAGGAGCCGAGGAGGCTCACACTCTCCTCACCCGAGGGAGCCGGACGCACGGTAGCCAGGTAGAGCTCTAGCTGGAGCAAAAATCCCTGGCACCCAGCCGCCGCTCCATCGTACTCCCTCGGGGGGAGAGACGCAATGCGCCGGACCCAGAGGACGACGTAGGTGGAGTAGGTGGTGTCGGCAGTGGGGGAGCTGGGGTAGACGTCGGTAGACCACTCCTCTCCCATCGTTCCATCCTCTCCATCATCTGGTCCATCGCGGTACCAATCCGATGGAGGACCGCTGTGTGGTGATGGACGCGCTCCTCCATAGTGGGGAGAGGGGTGGTCGCTGCTCCTGCTGATTCCATTTCTGAAGTTGCGGGATTCTGTTACAATCAACTAGGAGTGGTGGGTGGAATCAGGCGCAGAGAGCAGGGTTCAGTCTTTTTTTCAAATTTATTCCCCAGCGCAACAAAACAGTCACGCCAACACACAGGGCGTATATAAGTTGTCAGTCCAAACAACAGGACAAAATAGTCCGGAGAATAAATACACAAATAAATCACACTATCAAACACAGAGTAACAAAAACAAGCCCTCACAAATACCCAGCGGGCCTAGTGCCCTTAAATACCCTACAAACAAACCCTAATACAAAACAGGTGTACCCAATTACCCAATAACCCAAAACAAACGGAAAGGGAATCGATGGCAGCTAATAGGCCGGCGACGACGACCGCCGAGCACCGCCCGAACAGGAAGAGGCACCATCTTCGGTGAGGTTCGTGACAGAAATATACCTGCTGGAACGCGTGCTACGGGTGGGTGCAGCTATGGTGACCAGCGAGCTGAGATAAGGCGGGACTTTACCTAGCAGAGTCTTGTAGATGACCTGGAGCCAGTGGGTTTGGTGACGAGTATAAAGCGAGGGCCAGCCAATGAGAGCGTACAGGTCGCAGTGGTGGGTAGTATATGGGGCTTTGGTGACGAAACGGATGGCACTGTGATAGACTGCATCCAATTTGTTGAGTAGGGTGTTGGAGGCTATTTTGTAAATGACATCGCCAAAGTTGAGGATTGGTAAGATGGTCAGTTTTACAAGGGTATGTTTGGCAGCATGAGTGAAGGATGCTTTGGGTTTAACTTTGGGTTGGAGATGTTTTATGTGAGTCTGGAAGGAGAGTTTACAGTCTAACCAGACACCTAGGTATTTGTAGTTGTCCACATATTCTAAGTCAGAACCGTCCAGAGGAGTGATGCTGGACGGGCGGGCAGGTGCAGGCAGCGATCGGTTGAAGAGCATTCATTTAGTTTTACTTGTATTTAAGAGCAGCCACGGAAGGAGAGTTGTATGGCATTGAAGCTCGTCTGGAGGGTTGTTAACACAGTGTCCAAAGAAGGGGCAGAAGTATACAGAATGGTGTCGTCTGCGTAGAGGTGAATCAGAGACTAACCAGCAGCAAGAGCGACATCATTGATTTATACAGAGAAGAGAGTCGGCCCAAGAATTGAACCCTGTGGCACCCCCATAAAGACTGCCAGAGGCCCGGACAACAGGCCCTCAGATTTGACACACTGAACTCTGTCGGAGAAGTAGTTGGTGAACCAGGCGAGGCAATCATTTGAGAAACCAAAGCTGTGGAGTCTGTCGATGAGGATGTAGTGATTGACAGAGTCGAAAGCCTTGGCCAGGTCAATGAATACGGCTGCACAGTATTGTTTCTTATCGATGGTGGTTAAGATATCTTTTAGAACCTTGAGCATGGCTGAGGTGCACACATGACCAGCTAGAAAGGCAGGGTAGGATAGATATAGGTCTGTAGCAGTTTGGGTCAAGAGTGTCCCCCCCTTTGAAGAGGCGGGTGACCGCAGCTGCTTTCCAGTCTTTGGGAATCTCAGACGACACGAAAGAGGTTAAACAGGCTAGTAAGGGGGTTGCAACAATTTCAGCAGATAATTTTAGAAAGAAAGGGTCCAGATTGTCTAGCCCGGCTGATTTGTGGGGTCCAGATTTTGCAGCTCTTTCAGAACATCAGCTGTCTGGATTTGGGAGAAGGAGAAGTGGGGAAGGCTTAGGCAAGTTGCTGTGTGGGGGTGCAGTGCCGTTGACCGGGGTAGGGGTGGCCAGGTGGAAAGCATGGCCAGCCGTAGAAAAATGCTTATTGAAATTCTCAATTATAGTGGATTTATCCTTTCCTATCCTCAGTGCAGTGGGAAGCTGGGAGGAGGTGCTCTTATTCTCCATGGACTTTACAATGTCCCAGAACTTTGAGTTTGTGTCGCAGGAAGCACATTTCTGCTTGATAAAGCTAGCCTTGGCTTTTATAACTGCCTGTGTATATTGGTTTCTAACTTCCCTAAAAAGTTGCATTACACGGCGGCTGTTCGATGCTAATGCAGAACGCCACAGGATGTTTTTGTGTTGGTTAAGGGCAGTCAGGTCTGGAGTGAACCAAGTGCTATATCTGTTCCTGGTTCTACATTTCTTGAATGGGGCTTGCTTATTTAAGATGGTGAGGAAGGCATTTAAAAAAAATAACCAGGCATCCTCTACTGACGGGATGAGGTCGATATCCTTCCAGGATACCCGGGCCAGGTCGATTAGAAAGGCCTGCTCGCTGAAGTGTTTCAGGGAGCATTTGATAGTGATGAGTGGAGGTCGTTTGACCCCTGACCCATTACGGATGCAGGCAATGAGGCAGTGATCGCTGAGATCTTGGTTGAAAACAGCAGAGGTGTATTTAGAGGGCAAGTTGGTTAGGATGATATCTATGAGGGTGCCCGTGTTTACGGATTTGGGGTGGTACCTGGTAGGTTCATTGATAATTTGTGTTTTATTGAGGGTATCAAGCTTAGATTGTAGGATGGCCGGGGTGTTAAGCATGTCACAGTTTAGGTCACCTAGGAGCACGAGATCTGAAGATAGATGGGGGGCAATCAGTTCACATATAGTATCCAGAGCACAGAAGGCGGCAACGATGAGAGACTTGTTTTTAGAGAGGTGGACTTTTTAAAAGTAGAAGTTCAAATTGTTTGGGTACAGACCTGGATCGTAGGACAGAACTCTGCAGGCTACCTCTGCAGTAGATTGCAACCCCGCCTCCTTTGGCAGTTCTATCTTGTCTAAAAATGTTGTAGTTAGGGATGGAGATTTCAGAGTTATTGGTGGTCTTCCTAAGCCAGGATTCAGACACGGCTAAGACATCCGGGTTGGCAGAGTGTGCTAAAGCAGTGAATAAAACAAACTTAGGTTTGTAATGTGATAATGCATGAAAAATTATAAATGATAATGATGATGATGATGAATGGAAGTCATGTATGATAATACATGAACATTTTTCATGACTTTGCTTTTTGTACCCTGCATCTGAAACACAGGATGTTGGTTGCACCTTAATTGGGGAGGACAGGCTCGTGGTAATGACTGGAGTGGAATAAGTGGAATGGTATCCAATACATCAAACACAAGGTTTCCATGGTTTCCAGGTGTTTGAAACCATTCCATTCGCTCCGTTCCAGCCATTATTATGAGCCGTCCTCCCCTCAGCAGCCTCCACTGATCTGAATGTAACTGGATGTTCCTACACCAGGCCTTACTTCTGAAAATTTTATAATACAGTCATTCAGCTCTGATTTGATGTGGGCATAATGTTTGGATTACTCCTGATTGAATCAAGAGCTAACATCCAGTAATTAGGCTTAATATCTCCTCACTGAATCAATATTGAACATGGATGATGATTTTTCCAGTATGCATGCCAAGGAATCTCACGGTCCCTTAATACAACAAACTCCGCTCTTCAGTTACTTGTTATGCTATTGACTTACTCTAATCTATTTCCTCCTCGTTGTTGGGTTTTGACAATCTCCTTTTACTGCCTCAGTACACACATCATTATAGCGATCAATCTACTGAAGACAACATAGCACAAATATTTTGTTGTTTCACAGTGTTACTCCATGTTAACAACCCCTACCACCACTACCACAACCTACCACCAGCCTTCATTTGTTAAAATTAGCTCTGTCTACACTGTCTCTGATATTCTTGTACTTTATCAGTGGGACATTGTGCACCTGGACACTGGGCACCCGTATGTGTGTGCGTGTTTGTCGTAGGTCAAAGGTTGAATTGAGGTTTAAATGAAGTGACAGCCACATGAACGTCCCCAGTCTCCCTTACTCCCCCTTTCCTGCCAAGGGAAGAAGGAAGAATGTCATATTTCACTCCTGTCCGTTCGATGTTCCCGTTTGAGTTTGCAGTGCAAACATGACCCCTGTGTGATAGATGGTGTTTATACAGGATCAAGGTGACTGTAATGTCGAGGCAATTAATAGAGAGAGAGGGGGAGAGAGAGAGGGGGAGAGAGAGGGGGAGAGAGAGAGGGAGAGAGAGAGGGGGAGAGGGGGAGAGAGAGGGGGAGAGAGAGGAGGAGAGAGAGAGGGGGGAGAGGGGGAGCGAGAGAGGGGGAGAGAGAGGGGGAGAGGGGGAGCGAGAGAGGGGAGAGAGAGAGAGGGGGGAGAGGGGGAGCGAGAGAGGGGAGAGAGAGAGTGGGGGGAGAGGGGGAGCGAGAGAGGGGGAGAGAGAGGAGGAGAGAGAGAGGGGAGAGAGGGGGGGAGAGAGAGGGGGGGAGAGGGGGGGAGAGAGGGGAGAGAGAGAGGGGGAGAGAGAGGAGGAGAGAGAGAGGGGAGAGAGGGGGAGAGAGAGGGGGGAGAGAGAGGAGAGGAGAGGGGGAGAGAAAGTGAGAGAGAGAGAGGGGGAGAGAGAGGAGAGAAAGTGAGAGAGAGAGAGAGAGAGAGAGAGGGAGAGAAAGGGGAGAGAGAGAGGGAGAGAGAGAGAGAGAGAGGGGGAGAGAGAGAGAGAGAGAGGGAGAGAAGGGGAGTGGGGGGAGAGGGGGAGAGAGAGGGAGAGAGAGAGAGAGAGGGAGAGAAAGTGAGAGAGAGAGAGGGAGAGAGGGAGAGAGAGAGAGAGAGGGGGAGAGAGAGAGAGAGAGGGAGAGAGAGGGAGTGGGGGGAGAGGGGGAGCGAGAGAGGGGGAGAGAGAGAGTGGGGGAGAGGGGGAGCGAGAGAGGGGGGAGAGAGAGAGGGGGGAGAGGGGGAGCGAGAGAGGGGGGAGAGAGAGTGGGGGGAGAGGGGGAGCGAGAGAGGGGGGAGAGAGGAGGAGAGAGAGAGGGGGAGCGAGAGAGGGGGGAGAGAGAGAGTGGGGGAGAGGGGGAGCGAGAGAGGGGAGAGAGAGGAGGAGAGAGAGAGGGGAGAGAGGGGGAGAGAGGGGGAGAGAGAGGAGAGAGAGAGGGGGGAGAGAGAGGAGAGAAAGGAGAGAGAGAGGGGGAGGGAGAGGAGAGAAAGTGAGAGAGAGAGAGGGGAGAGAGAGGAGAGAAAGAGAGAGAGAGAGAGGGAGAGAAAGTGAGAGAGAGAGAGGGAGAGAGGGAGAGAGAGAGAGAGGGAGAGAGAGAGAGAGGGAGAGAGAGGGGGAAAGAAGATGATGAAGGGGTGATTTTGAGGGGATGAGAAGAATCAAGCCAGAGGGAAAGAAAGAGAGAAAAGGGGGTGGGGGGTCATGTGGCTGTCACTTCGTTTAAACCCCCCTTCAACCTTTGACCTACAACAAGAGAATCTGGGAATGTTTGGAGGCCATTCTTATCTCTGTGAATAAAGAAAATCCCCAGACAGCTGAAGACGTGCAGTGGAGAGGAAGGAACGACAAATCCATTGGCAGGTTTGATTCTCCCCTCTTGTCTGGGGGGAAAAAGGGGCTTTTGGGCTGTGGGCGGGGAGACTCCCCTGGTGACCTATAGAATTCCCTCCTGCACTTTGAGCTCCAGGGGCCTGGGGAACCACTCTTAAACCCCCATACCCCTCTCCCTCCTCCTCTCGCACCCAGCCGACCTGTCCACCCACTCCCCACCGCTCTCCTTTCAGATGGGGGGAGGTTGTATGTGGGTGTACCTGGAGGAGTTGGGCCTGAATGAGGCTGGTATGCTAATGCCAGCCGGTAAGGCTTGGTAAGCTGTCTTCCTTTTGAATGAAGGAAATCTCTGAGGGCCTCAGCAGTTTAAAGTCAGCCCGAAGGGAAGCCTATAAGCCTCAGGGTTTACCCAACGGCATAGAAGATTGGAGTTAAAACAAAGAGCGATGGATGAATAGGGAAACAATCATGCTACCCTTGGAGCTTTGCTTGATAAAATACTTAGATCTTCCATCAATACTTGCCTGTGATGAAGATATATTGATTACAGTACAGATGGAAGTTGGTGTTTGATATTGTTTGAGTAAACATAGTACTGATTTTGATGTGTTTTGACAGTTTGCCTTCTTGATGATGGTAATTGACCAATAAAGTCATCTTGTCTTAACATATTTGAAGATATACAGAAAATAGTATATTTTGGCATTCATTGAAAAAGCCTTTGGGTTGAATTGCCCCTTGATACTTTTTCTAATCTCGCTCTTCTCTCTCTCTCACACACACACACACACACACACACACACACACACACACACACACACACACACACACACACACACACACACACACACACACACACACACACACACACACCTTGGCTGACCCCTGCTCTCTGGCCCTTAATCGTCATGTGGTAGTGTCATGTCTGTGTGTGTGTCCAGAGGATCCATGAATACAGCGTTTCAGGAAAAAAAAAATCATCATCATTCTGAACCAATTAAGACTGATGAGCATCCTCATGATGACAAGTCTGCTCCTCTCTCTGACTAATACAGATAGTCATAGACACACACACACACACACACACACACACACCACACACACACACACACACACACACACACACACACACACACACACACACACACACACACACACACACACACACACACACACACACACACACACACACACACAGGCAGAAAACAGTCTATTGTGTAACATTTTGACCCCTTGAGTATATCCGAGAAGGTTTCTGCCCTCCAGACTCAAAGAAGGTTCGGACATTTCTGATGCTAAATAAGACCAGGAGATAGGGACAAGAAGATGGCAATGGTGGACGGTTGGTGTAATAAGCGTGTAATTGTCATCTGTCAGTGTCCACTCTGTCCCCTCTAGCTGGACTGGGCGGCTGGGTTGAGACGTGTGTGAGTGACACCCACAGCCACTCTGTAGACAGGACCATATGGCCATGTAACAACACCTTAGTCTCCTCCCTGTGTATTTGTAAAGGACTCGAAATACAGACAGACAGACAAACATTTCTACAGTATCTCTCCATCTGCCTCAATACTTTCTACAGTATCTCTCCAACTGCCTCAATACTTTCTACAGTATTTCTTCATCTGCCTCAATACTTTCTACAGTATCTCTTCATCTGTCTCAATACTTTCTACAGTATTTCTTCATCTGTCTCAATACTTTCTACAGTTTCTCTCCTTGCCTTTTTATCTTTGGTGTTTCTCTCACAATAACCGTCCATTCCTCCAGAAAACAGAAACAGGACAACACATTTAAAAGTTATAACTATTATATAACTCCATTAATACTACTAGACAAAACCATTCTGAAGGCCTTCAAAGCCACACATCTCAGGGTGTATTTTAGCTTCACCAGTCATGTAGAGGGAGTATCCAGACTGCAGAAGGAGAGAGAGTGTTTCTGGCCAGTCATTTAGCATGGTCTCTAGTTGATAAATGACCTTGTCTTGATGACTGTGGATTATGTGTGTTTGCAGGATACCAGTCATAATAACAACACTGAGTGCTGTGTATGAATCTGGGAATGAGCTTACCAGAAAAGGAAATTATGTAAATATATCACTAGAACTTTAAACAATGCTACCTTACATTGTTGTTTTACCATCCTCATCTCATATTTCTGATTATCCATATATCATCGACTCAATCCTCTGTTCCTCTTTCTAGCCACTTTCAACTATGCCACTTGGTTTCCATACTTATCTCATATGTATATACTGTACTCGATATCATCTACTCCATCTTGCCTATGCTGCTCTGTACCATCACTCATTCATCAATCCTCCATGTACATATTCTTTATCCCCTTACACTGTGTATAAGACAGTAGTTTTTTTGGAATTGTTAGTTAGATTACTTCCGTTATTACTGCATTGTCGGAACTAGAAGCACAAGCATTTCCACTCGCATTAACATCTGCTAACCATGTGTATGTGACAAATAAAATTTGATTTGATTTGATTTGATTTGAGCTGTGGAGAACAGACCTCTATAAATGACTTTAAGCCTGGGAGCAGGACGGCGCTGCCATTAACTAGACTACGATACCATCATAATAACAACACTGAGACCTACCAGACAAGGACATGGCCAATACTGAACATGGGACGTGGCGCTACAGACATTGTTGTTTTACCATCCTCTCTCCCTTTCTGATTATCCATGTCTCCCCTCTCTCTCAATCCCTCTGTTCCTCTTTCTCCTCTCTCAATCCCTCCATTCCTCTCTCTTTCCTCTCCCTCTCTCTATCCCTCCATTCCTCTCTCTTTCCTCTCCCTCTCTCAATCCCTCCATTCCTCTCTCTCTCTCCTCTCCCTCTCTCTATCCCTCCATTCCTCTCTCTCTCTCCTCTCCCTCTCTCAATCCCTCCATTCCTCTCTCTCTCTCCTCTCCCTCTCTCTATCCCTCCATTCCCTCTCTCTCTCTCTCCCTCCCTCTCTCAATCCCTCCATTCCTCTCTCTCTCTCCTCTCCCTCTCTCCATCCCTCCATTCCTCTCTCTCTCTCCTCTCCCTCTCTCTATCCCTCCATTCCTCTCTCTCTCCTCTCCCTCTCTCTATCCCTCCATTCCTCTCTCTCTCTCCTCTCCCTCTCTCTATTTCTCAAGCCCTCTCTCCGTTCCCTTTGGGCCCCCTCTCTCCTCTCCCTCTCTCTATCCCTCCATTCCTCTCTCTATCTCCTCTCCCTCTCTCAATCCCTCCATTCCTCTCTCTCTCTCCTCCTCCCTCTCTCAATCCCTCCATTCCTCTCTCTTTCCTCTCCCTCTCTCTATCCCTCCATTCTCTCTCTCTTTCCTCTCCCTCTCTCAATCCCTCCATTCCTCTCTCTCTCCTCTCCCTCTCTCTATCCCTCCATTCCTCTCTCTCTCCTCTCCTCTCTCTCAATCCCTCCATTCCTCTCTCTCTCTCCTCTCCCTCTCTCTATCCCTCCATTTCTCTCTCTCTCCTCTCCCTCTCTCAATCCCTCCATTCCTCTCTCTCTCTCCTCTCCCTCTCTCTATCCCTCCATTCCTCTCTCTCTCTCTCTCCTCTCCTCTCTCAATCCCTCCATTCCTCTCTCTCTCTCTCTCCCTCTCTCTATCCCTCCATTCCTCTCTCTCTCCTCTCCCTCTCTCCATCCCTCCATTCCTCTCTCTCTCCTCTCCCTCTCTCTATCCCTCCATTCCCTCTCTCTCCTCTTCCCTATCCCTCCCTCTCTCTCTCTCCTCTCCCTCTCTCTATCTCTCAAGCCCTCTCTCCGTTCCCTTTGGGGCCCTCTCTCTCTCTCCTCTCCCTCTCTCTCTCCTCTCCCTCTCTCTATCCCTCCATTCCTCAAGCCCTCTCTCCGTTCCCTTTGGGGCCCTCTCTCTCTCTCTCTCTCTCTCTCCTCTCCCCTCTCTCTCTCTCTCTCTCCCTCCCTCTCTATCCCTCCATTCCTCAAGCCCTCTCTCCGTTCCCTTTGGGGCCCTCTCTCTCTCCTCTCCCTCTCTCTCTCTCTATCTCTCAAGCCCTCTCTCCGTTCCCTTTGGGGCCCTCTCTCTCTCCTCTCCCCTCTCTCTCCTCTCCCTCTCTCTATCCCTCCATTCCTCAAGCCCTCTCTCCGTTCCCTTTGGGGCCCTCTCTCTCTCCTCTCCCTCTCTCTCTCTCCTCTCCCTCTCTCTCTCTCCTCTCTCTCTCTATCCCTCCATTCCTCAAGCCCTCTCTCTGTTACCTTTGGGGCCCTCTCTCTCTCTCCTCTCCCTCTCTCTCTCCTCTCCCTCTCTCTCTCCTCTCCCTCTCTCTCTCCTCTCCCTCTCTCTATCCCTCCATTCCTCAAGCCCTCTCTCCGTTCCCTTTGGGGCCCCTCTCTCTCTCTCTCCCTCTCTCTCCTCCTCTCTCTCTCCTCTCCCTCTCTCTCTCCTCTCCCTCTCTCTCTCCTCTCCCTCTCTCTATCCCTCCATTCCTCAAGCCCTCTCTCCGTTCCCTTTGGGGCCCTCTCTCTCTCCTCTCCCTCTCTCTCTCCTCTCCCTCTCTCTATCCCTCCATTCCTCAAGCCCTCTCTCCGTTCCCTTTGGGGCCCTCTCTCTCTCCTCTCCCTCTCTCTCTCCTCTCCCTCTCTCTCTCTCCTCTCTCTCTCTATCCCTCCATTCCTCAAGCCCTCTCTCTGTTACCTTTGGGGCCCTCTCTCCCTCTCTCTCCTCTCCCTCTCTCTCTCCTCTCCCTCTCTCTATCTCTCAAGCCCTCTCTCCGTTCCCTTTGGGGCCCTATCTCTCTCCTCTCCCTCTCTCTATCCCTCCATTCCTCTCCCTCTCTCTATCCCTCCATTCCTCTCCCTCTCTTCCTCCCTCTGTCCCACCACCCTCAAACCCCTGTCTATCTGCTAGTCAGTCTGTTTCTTTGTACATTTGATTTTTTTATTCATTTGATTTAACCTTTATTTCATGTATTTATTTTTATTTAACTAGGCAAGTCAGTTAAGAAATTCTTATTTACAATGACTGCCTACACCGGCCAAATCAGGACAACCCTGGGCCAATTGTGCACCGCCCTATGGGACTCCTAATCATGGCCGGTTGTGATACAGCCTGGATTCAAACCAGGGTGTCTGTAGTGACGCCTCTAGCACAGTCTAAGGATGCAGTTCCTTAGACCGCTGCGCCACTCGGGAGGAGTTGACTCGGGAGCCCATTTAACTAGGCAAGTCAGTTAAGAACAAATTCTTATTTACAATGACGGCCTACCCTGACCAAATCCTAACCCGGACGATGCTGGGCCAATTGTGTGTCGCCCTATGGGACTCCCAATCATGGCCGGTCATCATACAGCCTGGAAATAGGCTCTTGATAGGTGGCATTGTGGATGATTTCATACATGTCATATAACACAATTAGGTTAATCATTTCATGAATGGATTTCACACAAAGCCAGTCTGATTAGTATGCAGACGTTTTGGTGCTGTTGAAAAGCTGTCATCTTTGTTTGGCACAAGGAAGGGAAGTTCCTATTAAAGGATAAGTAGAGGAATGTGATGGGACAATGTTATTAGCAATCAGAATAACAATTTCTTCATTATAACAACATCAGAATGTGTTATCTCCTGGCCGGTCTATTTGCCTCTAGCCTGGTAGCAGATCTGTAGGTGCTTACCTCCTCTGTTTGTTCATAAATACTAGTGTGGAATGAGAACCCTAGTCAGAGGAGTTGACACATACAGATCTGAGCCCAAGCTAATGTATCTCTGTCTCTGTCAGTTTGTCTGTGAAGTAGCTATCTCCCTGTCTGACTGTAGAGCGGTGGGGGGTCTGGGTGGAGGCTGGATGGGGTTAAGGGGTAGTGAGGGTCTGGAGGCCAGACAGGGTTAGGTGACTTCCTCTCTCTGGATCCCCTGCAAAAGGTAATCGTTTCAGGGGGGAGATGCTTTAAAGCCCCCCTTCTTCCTCCCTCTTCACCCTGACACCTCCCTTGTCAGAGGCTACAGGGACTCAGTTGGGAGAGCAGCAGGGGAACTTTACTAAATTAGAGTGGGGGTTAACTTCCAAAAAAGGAAGATTGGGGTGCAGGTACTGGTCAACGGTACGGCCCTCCTTCCATGGAACAAGAGGGGTAAGTAAAGGGGAAATCATTGTGTGTGTGTGTGTGTGAGCACTAGAGAAAAAGAGATGAGCGTGCTGAGGTGATTAAACGTTCTTTCTGACCCCACTCCCATCTGTCAAGGTAGGAAAGCAGCTTCCTGACACTCCTGGGACCCTCATCCCCCACCATGTGTACTTTGGAGTTATGGGTGGGCTACTGTGGCATATGTTGATGTGTACATATGACATGTGGACACATCAACACATGCAAACACACACTTCCACCTGTGTCAGAGTACCCCCCTCTTCCAGATGCATTATCTCCACACACACACAATGAGGGGATCTAGATAGAGGAGACTAAGCAGAACAGCTCAGAGTAGGAGCGTGACATGCATGATTGAATGAATGAAGCATCTGTTCTCCCCTTGGCCTCTGCAATAACAAAGCTTGATTTGAAAAGCCACTGCCTGAGCCTTGGAGCACTGCATCCTAAAACGCCAATGACTGGAGCTCTGCCCTGTGCAGTAAAACCCCACAGTCTCACTTGTTGCCATGTAGATTTGTTCATGGAACATTCCTCTTTTACAGTCACAACCTTTAATGTCCCTTTACAAGTCTATCTGCTCTGTAACTGAGGGGGAAATTACAACATAAGATTTACTCATGAATCCCTGACAATCTTGCAAGTCATTCATCTCCTTCCAAAGGAATATTTTTGTGCAGACATATGACTTGTGTGTTTCTTATATTGTCAAGATAATGTTCTTTGAATAACCCAAACACAGTTTATATTTAATCATAATAACAAAAAAATCATGTTTGAATTAAATGCTTTGAAGAATGACATTGAGATTTGTAATTGAAGACAAAAAGTGAAGGGTAGGCAGCAGTTTGAATGTCTGGGTGACCTTCAGTGTGTGTGTGTGTGTGTGTGTGTGTGTGTGTGTGTGTGTGTGTGTGTGTGTGTGTGTGTGTGCCACAGCCTGAGGCAAGGGGCAAACTCCCAGACTGCTGTGCAAACAGCAGCAACTATGACCACAGCCCCAAGGAAGAGAGAGGATATGTGCACCTACAGAGAGGTGAACCTGGAGAAGAGTCCTCTAAGCAAGGTGGTCCTGGGGCTCTGTTCACAAACACAACAGACCCCACAGAGCTCCAGGACAGCAACACAATTAGACCCAACCAAATCATGAGAAAACAAAAAGATAATTACTTGACATATTGGAAAGAATTAACAAAAAACAGAGCAAACTAGAATGCTATTTGGCCCTTAACAGAGAGTACACAATGGCAGAATACCTGACCAATGTGGCTGACCCAAACTTAAGGAAAGCTTTGACTATGTACAGGCTCAGTGAGCATAGCCTTGCTATTGCGAAAGGCCACCATAGGCAGACCTGGCTCTCAAGAGAAGACAGGCTATGTGCACACTGCCCACAAAATGACGTGGAAACTGAGCTGCACTTCCTAACCTCCTGTCAAATTTATGACCATATTAGAGACACATATTTCCCTCAGATTACACAGATCCACCCAGAACTCGAAAACAAACCCGATTGGATGAAATACCTGTCACGACTTCTACCGAAGTCGAAGCCTCTTGTAACGATGGTCTTCGGGTGAAAGAGAGGACCAAGGGAGACTCTGGCGGAGCCGGACTGGAGGGAGACTCTGGCGGAGCCGGACTGGAGGGAGACTCTGACGGAGCCGGACTGGAGGGAGACTCTGACGGAGCCGGACTGGAGGGAGACTCTGGCGGAGCCGGACTGGAGGGAGACTCTGGCGGAGCCGGACTGGAGGGAGACTCTGGCGGAGCCGGACTGGAGGGAGACTCTGGCGGAGCCGGTTCCGGACTGCGACCCGTCGTGGTAGGTTCCGGACTGCGACCCGTCGTGGTAGGTTCCGGACTGCGGCCCGTCGTGGTAGGTTCCGGTCTGCGGCCCGTCGTAGGAGGTTCCGGTCTGCGGCCCGTCGTAGGAGGTTCCGGTCTGCGGCCCGTCGTAGGAGGTTCCGGTCTGCGGCCCGTCGTAGGCTCTGGACTGGGCACCGTTGCCGGACGCTCTGGACTGGGCACCGTTGCCGGACGCTCTGGACTGGGCACCGTTGCCGGACGCTCAGGACTGGGTACCGTTGCCGGACGCTCTGGACTGGGCACTGTTGCCGGACGTTCTGGACTGGCCAATGTTGCCGGACGTTCTGGACTGGCGAGGCGCACTGTAGGCCTGGTGCGTGGTTCCGGTACTGGTGGTACTGGGCCGAGGACACGCACCTCAGGGCGAGTGCGGGGAGGAGGAACAGGGCGTACTGGACTGCCGAGGCGCACTATAGGCCTGGTGCGTGGTGCCGGCACTGGTGGTACCGGGCTGGGGACACGGACCTCAGGGCGAGTGCGAGGAGCAGGAACAGGGAGGACTGGACCCTGGAGGCGCACTGGTGGCCTGGTGAGTGGTGTCGGCACTGGTGGTACCAGGCTGGGGACACGCACCTCAGGGCGAGTGCGGGGAGGAGGAACAGGATGTACTGGGCTGTGGAGGCGTACTGGAGGTCTGGTGCATGGTGTTGGTACTGGATAGACCGGACCGTGAAGACGCACTGGAGGTCTCGAGCTAATGGCCTGCACAACCCGTCCTGGCTGGATGGTGACTCTAGCCCGGCACGTGCGGGGCGCAGGCACAGGACGCACTGGGCTGTGCAGACATACGGGAGTCACAGTGCGCAACTCCGGCGCAGGATATCCTGGCCCGAGGAGACCCACTGGCTGTCTGGAGAGCAGGGCTGGCACCATCTGCCCTGGCTGGATCCTCACCCTAGCCCGGCAGATGCGGGGAGCTGGGATGTAGCGCACTGGGCTAAGCACGTGTACTGGAGACACCGTGCGTTCTACCGCATAACACGGTGCCTGACCAGTACGACGCCCTCTCTCTCCACAGTAAGCACGGGGATTTGGCGCAGGTCTCCTACCTGGCTTCGCCACACTCCCCGTGTGCCCCCCCAATGAATTTTTGGGGCTGCCACTTGGGCTTGCTGCCATGCTGCCTCTTCATACCGACGCCTGTCCGCTTTGGCTGCCTCCAGCTCTGCGTTGGGGCGGCGATATTCCCCCGGCTGCGTCCAGGGTCCTTCTCCATCCAGTATCTCCTCCCAAGTCCAATAGTCCTGATTGCGCTGCTCCTCCTGCTGCTGCCCATTACCACGCTGCTTGGTCCTTTGGTGGTGGGTGATTCTGTAACGATTGTCTTTGGGTGAAAGAGAGGAGGACCAAAATGCAGCGTGATGATAATCCATATTTTAATGGGATACTTAAACAACGAACAAAACAATAAACCGACAAAAAATCAACGATGACGAAACAGTCCCGTAACGTGAACACTAACACATAGGAACACTGGAAACAGGAACAATCACCCACAAAATACCCAAAGAATATGGCTGCCTAAATATGGTTCCCAATCAGAGACAACGATAGACAGCTGCCTCTAATTGAGAACCAATCTAGACAACCATAGACTTACAAAAACACCTAGATAGGAAACACCCCCATAAACATACAAAAACCCTAGACAAGGCAAAAACATACATTACCCATGTCACACCCTGACCTAACCAAAATAACTAAGAAAACAAAGAATACTACGGTCATGGTGTGACACCTCTCCTTGTTCGGGCGGTGCTCGGTGGTCGACGTCACCGGTCTTCTAGCCATCATTGATCCATTTTTCATTTTCCATTGGTTTTGTCTTCCTACACACCTGGTTTCAATCCCATTCATTACCTGTTGTATATTTAACCCTCTGTTTCCCCTCATGTCTTTTTCAGAGATAGTTTGTTATTCAGTGTTGTGTTGGTTTTTGTATTGGTGCACGACGGGTCCTCGTACCCACTATATTTATTGTTACATTTAGTGTTTGGAGTATGTTTAATTTATTTGTTATTAAATACTCCATTACACTCCATTTTATTCTCCTGCACCTGACTTCCCTGCCACCTATACACATGACTCTGACAATACCACAGTGTGCCATCACAGCAGCAAGATTTTTGACCTGTTGCCACAAGAAAAGGGCAACCAGTGAAGAGCAAACACCATAGTAAATACAACCCATTTTTAGGTTTATTTATTTTTCCTTTTGTACTTTAACCATGTGTACATCGTTACAACACTGTATATATACATAAGATGACATTTGAAATGTCTTTATTCTTTTGGAACTTCTGTGAATGTAATGTTTACTGCTCATTTTTATTGTTTATTTACATTTTCTTTATCTGCTTCACTTGCTTTGGCAATGTTGACATATGTTTCCCATGTCAATAAAGCCACTTGAATTGAGAGGTGCATGCTGTGTGTGTTTGTGGCACCCTCCCCACCCTACTGTCTGTCATCCAGCCTGCATGTGTCCTGACACCGGGGTGAGAACCCTTCGCAAATTATCCTGTTTAATGCATTTACCCCTGTCATCATCAGACATGAGGTAATGATGGAGGCTATAGCTGTAGTGTCCATCACTATGTAATAGAAACCATAATAATGTACACAACATCATTAGAGGCTACAGCCATGTCATAGATTTAGATGATACTGTATATTGTACAAAAAAGAAAGGGTTCTTTGTCTGTCCCCATAGGAGACACCATTGAACTCAATTTGGTTCCAGATAAAACCCTTTTGTTTCCAGCTAGAACCCTTTTCGGTTCCATGTAGAACCCTTTCCACAGAGAGTTATATATGGAACGCAAAAGGGTTCTACCTGACACCAAAAAGTGTCCTATCTGGAACCAAAAAGGGTTCTCCTATATGGACAGCTGAAGAACCCTTTTGGAACCCTTTTTTCTTAGAGTGTACATTGTTTAATATGTCTGATCCTCTTATAGTGTATTTCCCATCAGTTGGATCAGGGGCCTCATTTATCCAACTAGCTCTCACAGTATCAAGTCAGAATTAAACGTTCATCCATGTTTCTCAAATGTCAAATTTCAAAGTTGCTGCAAATGTCAAATTTCAACGTGTTTAAGGTTAATTAAGTTTAGGCATTAACTCTGAATGTTTAAGATTAGGGTTAAGGCATAACTCCGAAATCTTAAGGTTAGATATTAACTCTGAATGGTTAAGGTTTGGGATAGGCTTAAAATAAAAATCTCAAAAACAACTTGCTATCACTGGATTTAAACTTGCAACATTTAGAATCAGAGGCAGATGCTTACACCCATCTGTCATTCCCTTCCACAATGCCCTAGCATCTCCCGATGTCTGCATCCATGGATGGATGTCAAATACTGACTTGTATCACGGGTGACCTGGATGAATTTATCAGTACTGTGTAGAAACTGTTCTAAAATACTACTTATGAACAGAGTTTATGTTCGTAAGCATAGAAAAAACATCAAACAATACGACGAGTGTCATACACACAGTGGTAGGAGATTACGGTTGATAAATACATATTATTCTCAGCCTCAGTGCTTGTGCTCGACCTTGGCTATTTGCATTTTTAAACACCCCTAATTAACCATATTATGGTAAAAAAAAATCCATTTTAAGCCTGTGGGAAATATACAACACTGTACCCTGAAATACAACGGCACAACCAAATAAAGCTAAGAAGAAAACACTTTTATGAGAGTGAAATAGTGGTGGTAGTGTCAGATTGAAGACAACAAAAAGGTTTTATTTGGCTTGCCCAGCTTGTTCAGATGTGGTCTGACCAGTAAAAATAAAACATAGCTACAAAGAGAGGACCATTAGGACAATTAAAGTTGCTTTAGCAATGACAAACATACTTCAAATGAGTAGGCAACACTCACCAATAAAGCTAAATCTAGAATTGGCTTCCTATTTCGCAACAAAGCATCCTTCACTCATGCTGCCAAACATACCCTTGTAAAACTGACCATCCTACCAATCCTCGACTTCGGCGATGTCATTTACAAAATGCAATACCCTACTCAATAAATTGGATGCAGTCTGTCACAGTGCAATCCTTTTTGTCACCAAAGCCACATATACTATCCACCACTGCGACCTGTACGCTCTCATTGGCTGGCCCTCGCTTCATACTTGTCGCCAAACCCACTGGCTCCAGGTCATCTACAAGACCCTGCTAGGTAAAGTCCCCCCTTATCTCAGCTCGTCAGCTGGTCACCATAGCAGCACCCACCTGTAGCACGTGCTCCAGCAGGTATATCTCTCTGGTCACCCCCAAAACCAATTCTTCCTTTGGCAGTCTCTCCTTCCAGTTCTCTGCTGCCAATGACTGGAGCGAACTCGAAAATCTCTGAAACTGGAAACACTTATCTCCCTCACTAGCTTTAAGCACCAGCTGTCAGAGCAGCTCACAGATTACTGCACCTGTACATCGCCCATCTATAATTTAGCCCAAACAACTACCTCTTTCCCTACTGTATTTATTTATTTTGCTCCTTTGCACCCCATTATTTCTATCTCTACTTTGCACATTCTTCCACTGTAAATCAACCATTCCAGTGTTTTACTTGCTATATTGTATTTACTTCGCCACCATGGCCTTGTTTTGCCTTTACCTCCCTTATCTCACCTCACTTGCTCACATTGTATATAGACTTACTTTTCTACTGTATTATTGACTGTATGTTTGTTTTACTCCATGTGTAACTCTGTGTTGTTGTATGTGTCTACTTGCTTTAATTTATCTTGGACAGGTCACAATTGTAAATGAGAACTTGTTCTCAACTTGCCTACCTGGTTAAATAAAGGTGAAATAAAAAATGTAAAAAATAATCCATCCATCCTCAACAGCTCCCTCCCGTATGTGTATAGGCCAACATTGCTGTTCTGCAGAATGAACGAGTAGTGCTTTGGGATTCGTCTATTGCTCTGTTTGATTTGGTTACCCATTGATGGTAAAGAAACCCCTCTTGACTTCAACCTGTTGTGCGATGGTGTATGGAAATTGTTTGTTAGAGCTAGTTTTGCTGATGATTGTGTTACACCCCTGAAAACAGGGGAGAAATAATCACGAGAGTGATACGGTGTTGTTTTCTCAATTCAACTTTTAGTTCAATCTTTACAAAAGTAACACATTACAAAACAACAGAAAAACCATTATACCAATAACACAGCAAAATATCTTATTAACAACGTACATGTTCATTCACAATCGACATAAAATGGCAGCTACTCTCAGTACGATGCTATTCTTCACTTCAACCGAGCAGGGCTAATATTACTCTCTTCAAACTTAACTCTAACTTCCTCAAGATGTTACTAAGACACACCTTAAACAGTCTTGACATGTTAGTGAGTTATAACATTTAAATTACTCTTTTTTATCATCAATAACGTACCTGAAAACAGGGCATAAATAATCACGAGAGTGATACGGTGTTGTATTCTCAATTCAACTTTTAGTTCAATGAGAAAAGACCGCGATTTCCCCGGGAATATGGGTGGAGACCAGAGCAATCGATCTCAGGCTCATAGATTAAGAGCATTTCGTAGATCACAGATTAACACTTTTAGGCACCACAAAATAAAGTAATCAATATAATGTTTACACATTACTCTGACAATTCGTACCCTTTGTATGCTTGACGGATTTTAACTTTAACACAATTATGAATGTTTTCAATCTCTATCAACTAATACTGAATGCATCTTTTTAACCTTCGATGTTTTAAGATCCTCACATACTATGAATTTACTAATACTTTTTAATGTATAACAGGCTATGAATATTTCCTTTAACCTGTCACAATTGCATCCAAAATATTTCCTCATCGAGGGATGTGAGATGGCGATAGGCAGGCTCCTGCTGAAAAGTGCCCTTTGCCAAAAACCTGAGGGTTGATGTCCACCGGAATGGCATGTGTTTGACTTTCTAAAGTAATTTAAAAAAAAATACAATTCTATATATATATATTACTGACAATATCACACATATATTTTCCCTATTCTACACTTGACAAACAATTCCCTTATTCAAACACTTGGCATGGTGCGGTCATGGCTGTGAGTGAATTTACTCTCAAGCAAACGTTTATATTGATAAATCACACACTTTGCATGGAAATGATGACAAGCATGATTTAAGCACAGATTTGTGCCTACATATGATTGATAAATGAGGACCCTGGACTTCTCCTTCCCCTGTGTTCTAACTTTTTAGGTTTACTTCAGCTTTTTAAATAAAAAAACATTCAACCTTTATTTAAGTAAGTCAGTTAAGAACAAATTCATATTTACAATGACAGCCTACTCTATCCATACTGCCAATTGTGCACCACCCTATGGGACTCCCAATCCCAGCTGGTTGTGATACAGCCTGGATTTGAACCAGGGTGTCTGTAGTGACACTTCCAACACCAAGATGCAATGCCTTAGACCGCTGCGCCACTTGGGAGCCTGATGTGTACATTTGGACTACTCTTTCCCCTGTTTTCTAACTTTAGGTTTTACTTCAGCTTGATGTGTATTGCTCCAGGCTGGTTTACACATGACTGGCCCTACACTACAGGAAATAACACCTGAGGTGTCTTGCTCTCTCCTCTCTCTGCCAGACAGAGGACAAGACCCAGACTACTCTCTTCTCCTCTCTCTCACGCTGGCTCCAATCCTCAGCTCGTTACAAAGCAATCAGCCCCCACTGATCTTCAAAAGACTGGGCTTAACGTCCTCCTTCTCCCCCCTCTGTGCTCCTCTCCTCTCCTCCCTTTACCCAATAAACATTCTCCTGGTTGAAGTTGCCTGTAGCTACAGATCTAGGATCAGTTTTACCTCCCTGAATCCTAACATTTACCATTTAGGTGGGGTAAACTTTACAACTGAACTTAGATCAGTGACTGGGGACAACTTTATCCTTCTCTAATAAACACTCTCCAATCAGACTGGTCTATTGGTTGGACTCGTAACTGTGGGAGACACTAAAGAGAACCCATCTGTAGCTCATACAGGAAGACAAAGGCTAAAGAGAACCCATCTGTAGCTCATACAGGAAGACAAAGGCCAAACACTGATGGGACAACATGAACTAGGCCATTAAAGTGGGAGAAATGTGATGGCATACTGAAACAGACATAACACTCTCAGTCACAATCAAAGGAGTTAGCAGTGTTAGCTCTTTATTTGTCATTACGTATATGGGTGTTATATGAAGGGGGATGAAGACATTAGGTGCGAAAGGACTAAGGTTTCGTTGACAGGTACTTACGCTTAGAGGCAAACAGGTAGTTACACATAAGGGAAAAGTGACGTGTTGGACATTCGGGTGTGCGCGCGTGTGCGCGTGTGCGTGCGTGCGCGCGTGCGTGTGCGTGTGTGTGTGTGTGTGGGTGGATTGGGAATTTGTGTGGACATGGCCGGTCCTTTGAAAAGCCATCTGTAGGGTACTGTATAATAAGTACTTTAGTGAATGTAAGTAAAGGAAGTAAGGACAGATGAGTGAATGTTGTGATGAGGCAGTACTGGGATATGGGAAGCTCTTGTCATGTGTTGAAGTCCACTGCGTTGTCTTTAAATAAATAAAAATGAAAAGCATTTTAATGATTCAGCAGAAGAGCTAGACAAAACAGAAATAACATGTCATGACGTTTCCTGTTTTTAATCAAGTATTTGAATAGTAACATACTCATTACATTCCCAGGCTGTTTTAAACTGATTCCTGGATTAAAATGTAAAAAATAGTGTTCTTTACTGACCTTGAGTGTACGGTTGGTGTTTTTGTTGTTGCTAGTGTTGATGGTTTAGTGTGTACTGAAAGCTCCTCCATTGAAACGCAATCCATGGCCCATATTACAGAGTCTTGAGTGAAACAGTCAACGGCCGTGTCTCAGGAAAGCAGTAGAGCTGTAACACCTTCACCCTGCCTGTTTCCTGCATGGGATTACATCTATTTACAGTATGTTACACACACACACACACACACACACACACACACACACACACACACACACACACACACACACACACACACACACACACACACACACACACACACACACACCACCCTCTCTCGTCACATATTGTAGCTTTAGAAAAGGAAAGCCCTCTATTAACCACTGGCCTCCTCAGTACTTACCATTAGGAGTGTGTAATGGTTGTCCATCCCCTTAAAACTCTCTCTCTCTCTCTCTCTCTCTCTCTCTCTCTCTCACACACACACACACACACACTTGAAACACAAACACCTATTCAAGGCTACACACATATATTTCCCATTGGAGTCCCTCCCCCAAAACTCACACAAACACACTGTCGGGTTAACAGTCATATGTTATCAGTTAAGATTAATACTGTCATTCCTGCCTGTCGCTTCAAGCCTGTGTCCCAGAATCCCATAAGATAAGGCTGTGTGTGTGTGTGTGTGTGTGTGTGTGTGTGTGTGTGTGTGTGTGTGTGTGTGTGTGTATGTGAGTGTGTGTGGCTGTCCCATAATTGTGTGTGTTTGTCTCTCTGACCATTCATCCTACATTTCACTAGCGGAGTGTAGTCGTCCCCCAGCCCTGGGCCACCCCACCTCTCAGTACACTCCATCAGGGATAAAGAGGCCCTGTGTACCACACCATACATACCACAGTGGGCCAGGACTGAGAAAACCCCTAACACACACACACACACACAGTACTCCACACAGTACAACAATGAGTACACACGTTACTTCAATAAGATCCAATAAGCACGTTTTTATTTCATTGAAATATAATGATGATCAATAGAGAGTTACAGTGATACAGGGGTCGGGTACAACACCAGGAAGTTAGGTTCATTAGGTTCATTAGGTTGATGATTGGTCGCTGGACATCATCTGATCTCTAGGTTTCCACTGTAATGTCTTCAGTTCCAGTTTTTCGTTTCCAGAAAAGGAGACGGTGCAGTTTTATATCAGTACACGTTGATGCTGGATGACTCATAAAAACGTGTATTGCTATGACTACAGAGAGAATTAGAATCACTCTGGCACGCACGCACACACGCATGCACAAAGTCGGCTTGAGCGAGTGGGGCAGGGAGGTGGTTGTGGTGTTGGGCGGCACTCCTCAGCGACTTCAAGTAATACAAGTCGACTGCACTGTGAAAAGGCTCTATTGTGCCTGCACTCTGTTTTTTCCACGAGGGTAGCATTCCTTCCAAATTGGACAAAAGAATTTTAATGGGGCGGCTAATGGTCTGTGATTAGATAGGTAGAGAGAGAGAGAGGGGAGGTAGAGAGAGAGACAGAGAGGGGAGGTAGAGAGAGAGAGACACAGAGATGGGAGGTAGAGAGAGAGACACAGAGTGGGGAGGTAGAGAGAGAGAGACAGCGAGCGGTGGTAGAGAGAGAGAGACAGAGCGGGGTGGTAGAGAGAGAGAGAGAGAGACAGAGCGTGGTGGTAGAGAGAGAGAGAGACAGAGAGGGGGAGGTAAAGAGAGAGAGACAGAGAGGGGAGGTAGAGAGAGAGAGACAGAGATGGGAGGTAGAGAGAGAGACAGAGAGGGGAGGTAGAGAGAGAGAGACAGAGAGGGGAGGTAGAGAGAGAGAGAGAGACAGAGACGGGTGGTAGAGAGAGAGAGAGACAGAGAGGGGTGGTAGAGTGGGGCACGCCAGGCCCTAGATGGGTCCTGGGAGTGGGGGGCTAAACGCTGCAGCAGGGGGGCTAGCGTTTCACTACAGAGAGAGTGGGGCGATAGGGGGCACAGATTACCCCCCATTTACCTGCAACCTTTAAGGGGGAAATGGAAGGAAAGGAGGGAGGGGAGAGGAGGTTAGGAGAGGGGGACATATGGGACACCACTCATATGTATATCCATACATTTCATGGAGAATGGGGAAAGAGAGCACCTGCTTGTGGCTAATGGAGTAGAATGGTGGATAGGATGGTTTTTACCCTTGACTGGGTAGACATCCTGAAAACAACAACATAGACCTAGACTATCTGTCAATACTAGAGCCATACACAAATATTAGCCAATCAATCTATCCCCAGGGCACGTTTTTCAAAAGTTATCTATCTGGATTTTGCCTACCGGATAGGATTAAATGCATAGAAATAGAATGAATAGAACAGACAAATCATTGACTTGAATTTGGAATATCTTTCTATTCATTCTGTCTCTATGCATTTAATCCTATCCGATAGCTGAAATCAGGATTGGTAACTTTTGAAAAACTGGGCCAAGGATACAACGGACAGTGCACGTGCATGGCTCTGTGTGGAACTAATAGAAACATTTACAGGTTAAAATCATGAACAAATATAACAGAGGCTCATTCGAGGAAGGCGCTCACGGGATCGGCCACACGCCTCTCATTCCCATGGATGAGCCACATGAGCAGGGTCGTGGGGTTAGGGTTAAGGTGGGAGGTCGTCAGCCTTACCTTATCATTCACACCTCTGGGCTCTGGCACAGGACCTGTCAATCATCATCTGTGAAACAGTTTCTAGCTTCTGCACCCCCCTCTATTTATCTGTCTCACTGTATCTGAAAGGTCTAGAAGGGAGCCTACGGTAATAATTGGAAGTAATAATAATAATTGATAAGGTTCTGTTATATTGCGGTTAATGTGACTATATACATTTTTACGATCAATGAGAGAGGAAGAATAATTGGATTGATAAAATATGTCTGTTACATGCTAAAAAGATGCAAACTTATTTGGTGCAAGCTACAAATTTACCGACTACACTCTGATCACTTGTTTTTCATAGAAAGTAAAACCCCTATTTGGTTCTGAGTATCTAAAAGGGCAAGCCCTTGGGCAGGTTTGACGTCCCTGACAGGAACTTTATCTCACTCTGACACCAGATTTACCGGGTCATTAACCCGCTCTTAACACCACAAAGTGATACTTCTGTAACAAAATGGGACAGATTAGTTAGATCTTACATATAGACAAGTATAGGGGTAGATGTGTAGCCTACACTACAGAGAGATATGGAGATTTCACTTCTCCATATGGAGGGTTCTTACAACAGTGACATATTTAAAAAACTATGACAAAGCCCAAAGAAATACTACATTGTAGGGCTGCTGGTGCCTGTAAGTACTTTAAGACTTTTTATGATGACAAAATGGCCCCTCAACGTCTCACGGATGTTTCTGGCAACCATAGTCACAGTCCTGTTGGGGTGTGACCAAAGGTCTGTGGTGGCTCATATCGACCGCTGACCACCAGGCAGGGAGTGGAAAGGGGGGTGCCAGGGGCAGAGAAAGGCCAGATCACATTGCACCGGCTGGGCACGGGGCACCAGCCACGGTGGGTAATTGAGAGAGGGGGGAGAGTGTGGGTAGTAATGGGAGATACAGTGAATAGCAGGGTAGAATGTTGTTAGCCATTGTATGGATAAAATGTTGTTGGTATTGTACGTTTTTATTTGCAGAAGGAATACCTGCTATTCATGAGTTCCATGAAAGCAATTGGGTTTTTCTGTCTTGATATTGTGATTTTCTTTCTTGAGCATCTCTTTCTAAATCAAGGAGAATTGCCATCTTACCAGACTATCTGTCTCTAACTTCCAATTTCAGTGGAGTGAAATGACTTCCACTAGCCCCTTCCTCCTCTACACACTACACACACACACACACACACACACACACACACACACACACACACACACACACACACACGCAGTCATTCTTCTCTAAATTGGATAGAGACACTGTCATGCGATATTTACATAAGTAATAACAGACTGGTGTTCCTGAGGGTAGTCAGTCAACAGAGTGGCTCCTATCTCACTGCACAGCCTGCTGGGTAATTGCTATTTTGGCACTGAGGAGCTACCTGTGCCTGGTCTGCTTATGTGTGTGTCTGTGTGTGTGTCTGTGTGTGTGTCTGTGTGTGTGTCTGTGTGTTTGTCTGTGAGTATGTGTGTGTGTTTGTCTGTGAGTATGTGTATGAGTGTGTGTTTGTCTGTGAGTATGTGTATGAGTGGGTGTTATTTGCCAGAAAGTATCTGCTTTGACCTGAACCAACCTCCATTCTATTTGCAGCACAAGGCTGTTGTGTTTCTTTAGGTCCAGTGGGGAAAGCATCTGTCCACCAGAGCTCTTCAGTTTGGTTTTGAAACAGTTATTATGTTTGCTGTTTGCACATGTTTTTGTTTTCATTAGTGCAAGAGTGATATGTGTGTGTATGTATCCTAGTTAATGAGATTCGATGTGTGTGTGGGTGTCTATTTGAATGCCTTTATATACTGGCTTGCCTCTGTGTGTGAATAGGTTTATTTTAATGTCTGTGCAGGTGTTATTCATATTGGTCAGAGAGAGATAGATTCCCCTGCCAGAGTGTTGTAGACAGCTCTCTCCTCCTCTGTGTAACTCAATAAGCCCGGACTGCTGTCATGGTGCTGTGGGACGCCTTGCTAACTCCTGCTACATTTAAATAAGCTCACCTCTGGTCATTACCATGTGCAGCACCATCTTACCTTCCCACTTGCCTTCCACACACACCCCAGAGGGAGGGAGGGAGGGAGGGAGGGAGGGAGGGAGGGAGGGGGAGGGAGGGAGGGAAGTTCATGGTTCAGATACTTTCAGGCGACAGGCTTGCTTCCACCATCACCATTCCTTGAAGTAATCACTGATCTGACCTGATAAGTCAGGTTTCCACAACATGACCCCATTCACTACCTCTAGATATTTCTAAGTAGAGGGGACAGATTACAACTATCAAGCAAGTGAAAAGTCTAAATTCAGTTCTATTGGTAACAGAGTTGACATTAACTATGTTACCAAATCACTATGTCTGTCCTGTCAATCACACTCAACTGTGTCAAATGTGTCATGGCGAGAGGTGCTCACACGCTATGTCCATGTTTGTTCTCCTTGTGAGTGAGCACCGTTAAAACTCCATCTCCAACGCTCCTGCTTTCCCAGAGGAAAAATTATCTGAGAAAGACTATTGATCCACTAATCCGGGATCCTCTGTCTGCTCTGAGTCTCTTCCGATTCCCTGGGAGAGAGCTGGATCTCTGGGACAGGAAGATAACTGGATCTTTGGGATAGGAAGAGCTGGGTCTCCGGGACAGGAAGATAACTGGATCTCTGGGATAGGAAGATAACTGGATCTCTGGGATAGGAAGATAACTTGATCTCTGGAATAGGAAGATAACTGGATCTCTGGGATAGGAAGATAACTGGATCTCTGGGATAGGAAGAGAGATGGATCTCTGGGATAGGAAGAGAGATGGATCTCTGGTATAGGAAGAGAGATGGATCTTTGGGATATGAAGAGAGCTGGATCTCTGGGAAAGGAAGATAACTGGATCTCTGGGATAGGAAGATAACTGGATCTCTGGGATAGGAAGATAACTGGATCTCTGGGATAGGAAGAGAGCTGGATCTCTGGGATAGGAAGAGAGCTGGATCTCTGGGATAGGAAGAGAGGTGGATCTCTGGGATAGGAAGAGAGCTTGATCTCTGGGAAGAAGAGAGCTTGATCTCTGGGATAGGAAGAGAGGTGGATCTCTGGGATAGGAAGAGAGCTTGATCTCTGGGATAGGAAGAGAGCTGGATCTCTGGTAAAGGTGAGAGCTGGATCTCTGGGATAGGAAGATAACTGGATCTCTGGGATAGGAAGAGAGCTGGATCTCTGGGATAGGAAGAGAGCTGGATCTCTGGAATAGGAAGAGAGCTGGATCTCTGGGATAGGAAGAGAGCTGGATCTCTGGGATAGGAAGAGAGGTGGATCTCTGGGATAGGAAGAGAGCTTGATCTCTGGGATAGGAAGAGAGGTGGATCTCTGGGATAGGAAGAGAGGTGGATCTCTGGGATAGGAAGAGAGCTGGATCTCTGGGATAGGAAGAGAGCTGGATCTCTGGGATAGGAAGAGAGGTGGATCTCTGGGATAGGAAGAGAGCTGGATCTCTGGGATAGGAAGAGAGCTTGATCTCTCTGGGGGATAGGAAGAGAGCTTGGATCTCTGGGATAGGAAGAGAGCTGGATCTCTGGGATAGGAAGAGAGGTGGATCTCTGGGATAGGAAGAGAGCTGGATCTCTGGGATAGGAAGAGAGCTGGATCTCTGGGATAGGAAGAGAGCTTGATCTCTGGGATAGGGGATCTGGGAAGAAGAGCTTGATCTCTGGGATAGGAAGAGAGGTGGATCTCTGGGATAGGAAGAGAGCTGGATCTCTGGGATAGGAAGAGAGCTGGATCTCTGGGATAGGAAGAGAGGTGGATAGGAAGAGAGGTGGATCTCTGGGATAGGAAGAGAGATGGATCTCTGGGATAGGAAGAGAGCTGGATCTCTGGGATAGGAAGAGAGGTGGATCTCTGGGATAGGAAGAGAGCTTGATCTCTGGGATAGGAAGAGAGCTGGATCTCTGGGATAGGAAGAGAGGTGGATCTCTGGGATAGGAAGAGAGCTGGATCTCTGGGATAGGAAGAGAGCTGGATCTCTGGGATAGGAAGAGAGGTGGATCTCTGGGATAGGAAGGATGGATCTCTGGGATAGGAAGAGAGCTGGATCTCTGGGATAGGAAGATCTCTGGGATAGGGATCTCTGGGATAGGAAGAGAGGTGGATCTCTGGAATAGGGGATCTCTGGGAGAGGTGGATCTCTGGGGGAATATCTCTGGGAAGAGAGGTGGATCTCTGGGATAGGAAGAGAGGTGGATCTCTGGGATAGGAAGAGAGGTGGATCTCTGGGATAGGAAGGAAGATAGGAAGAGGTGGATCTCTGGAATATCTCTGGAAGAGAGGTGGATCTCTGGGATAGGAAGAGAGGTGGATCTCTGGGATAGGAAGAGAGGTGGATCTCTGGGATAGGAGAGAGTGGATCTCTGGGATAGGAAGAGAGCTGGATCTCTGGGATAGGAAGAGAGGTGGATCTCTGGAATAGGAAGAGAGGTGGATCTCTGGAATAGGAAGAGAGAGTGGATCTCTGGGATAGGAAGAGAGGTGGATCTCTGGAATAGGAAGAGAGGTGGATCTCTGGAATAGGAAGAGAGGTGGATCTCTGGGATAGGAAGAGAGGTGGATCTCTGGAATAGGAAGAGAGGTGGATCTCTGGGAGGTGGATAGGAAGAGAGGTGGATCTCTGGGATAGGAAGAGAGGTGGATCTCTGGGATAGGGAAGAGAGGTGGATCTCTGGGATAGGAAGAGAGGTGGATCTCTGGGATAGGGAAGAGCTGGATCTCTGGGATAGGATGGATCTCTGGAATAGGGAGAGAGCTGGATCTCTGGAATAGGAAGAGAGCTGGATCTCTGGGATAGGAGAGAGCTGGATCTCTGGAATAGGGAGAGAGGTGGATCTCTGGGATAGGGAGAGAGGTGGATCTCTGGGATAGGAAGAGAGGTGGATCTCTGGGATAGGGAGATAGGGAGAGAGGTGGATCTCTGGGATAGGAAGAGAGGTGGATCTCTGGAATAGGAAAAGAGCTGGATCTGGAATCTGGATCTCTGGGATAGGAAGAGAGCTGGATCTCTGGGATAGGAAGAGAGCTGGATCTCTGGGATAGGAAGAGAGCTGGATCTCTGGAATAGGGAGAGAGCTGGATCTCTGGGATAGGAAGAGAGGTGGATCTCTGGAATAGGAAGAGAGGTGGATCTCTGGAATAGGGAGAGAGGTGGATCTCTGGAATAGGGAGAGAGCTGGATCTCTGGGATAGGAAGAGAGGTGGATCTCTGGAATAGGAAAAGAGCTGTGCAGTGTCTTACACCAAGGAATAAAAAGACTTACAGATGCCTTCAATCATTTCCCCCAGAGGGGTTATTCCCTGCTGCCACTGCCAAATGTCTCTTTTTTATGTGATTTGTAGTTGTGTGTTGATACTTTAAGCGCTGAGTGAATGTGCTGTACTGACATTTAAACACGTCCCTGACAGGAACTTTATCTCACGCTGACACCAGATTTACCGGGTCATTAACCCGCTCTTAACACCACAAAGTGATACTTCTGTAACAAAATGGGACAGATTAGTTAGATCTTACATATAGACAAGTATAGGGGTAGATGTGTAGCCTACACTACAGAGAGATATGGAGATTTCACTTCTCCATATGGAGGGTTCTTACAACAGTGACATATTTAAAAAACTATGACAAAGCCCAAAGAAATACTACATTGTAGGGCTGCTGGTGCCTGTAAGTACTTGAAGACTTTTTAAGATGACAAAATGGCCCCTCAACGTCTCGCGGATGTTTCTGGCAACCATAGTCACAGTCCTGTTGGGGTGTGATCAAAGGTCTGTGGTGGCTCATATCGACCACTGACCACCAGGCAGGGAGTGGAAAGGGGGGTGCCAGGGGCAGAGAAAGGCCAGATCACACTGCACCGGCTGGGCACGGGGCACCAAGTTTTTATTTGCAGAAGGAATGCCTCAAAGAGATCCCAAGTTTGTGGTTTGCTGGACAACAACAGGCAACAAGTAAGGATAGACTCAAACTGTCTCCATGCTTCCGTTTAAACAGACAATGTACGACTGAAATCCACAGAACCGGTATTTGATGTCTTGTTTGACTGTGAAGATTTGATTCACTTCATCACTGCAGTGAATGAGCCATGTTGTGTGAGCTATAGAGAGGAGAGTGATCTCTCTACTTCTTTCATTTCCTCTTCTCCAACTCCCACACATGCTGACCTCCAGGGGCTATCTCTCTGACAGTGTACCCAGGGAACACCACATGAGGCTGGTGTCCGGAGGTGGTAGGCAGGGTCCTTAGCCTGGGGGTCAGCTCTGTTCAGGGCTTCAGCCCTGCTTCAGTAAGGTAGGCTCTGCTTGGAATCAGCGAAGACAGTGACCAAAGCTGTTTTAGCCCAGGGAGTGAGGGATTTTGAAGGGTAGAGGGGCGTTTTTTTTGTTGCTCAGATGACAATTAAAGGAAACTGCAACACACAAACTAAAGGAACACACAGGAACGGCTGTGAGTGTGTGTTTAAGATTGGCACACAATGCAGATGTGTGGGCAGTAGGTGGCGTCTGGAGAAAGTGGAGTGGGATGAGAAGGGTGGGCTGACACTTTAGAAAAAGCGCCTTATTATTTGATGAGAGGATAAAGGAAATGATCAGAGTGTAATCAATCAAAAAACCTGTGACACAAATGAACAAAGACAAGAAACGCGCCCCCTCTCTCTCACCCCCCCCCCCTCCCCCCAACTCATCTCAGCGGTGGCCCCACCTGTTTGTCAATAGGCCCCTTCGTTGGCAGCAACTCGCAACTTGGCCATCATTGGTCGAGCATGTGAAAAGTGTTCCATCAGGACTTCATGTTTTATGGTTGAGTGGCTTGTCGTCAGAGGGAAATGGAAAACCGCCATTCAGGTCGTGACGGGTATCGGACAATCAATGTTGGACTTAGTAAAATATATATAAAACTCCAGCTTCAACATCAACAATGAAGAGGTGACTCTGGGATGCTGGCCTTCTAGGCAGAGCTCCAATGTCCAGTGTCTGTGTTCTTTTGCCCGTTAATCTTTTCTTTTTATTGGCCAGTCTGAGATATGGCTTTTTCTTTGCATCTCTGCCTAGAAGGCCAGCATCCCGGAGTCGCCTCTTCACTGTTGACGTTGAGACTGGTGTATTGTGGGTACCATTTAATGAAGCTGCCAGTTGAGGACTTGTGAGGCATCTGTTTCTCAAACTAGACACTCTAATGTACTTGTCCTTATGCTCAGTTGTTCATTAAATTAGTAATTCAATGAACAACTAGTGGGATTGATGAACAGGGTAGGCCTGCCTGTAATTTGTTTTTAAATATTCCCCCAAAAGTTCAATGAATGATGATATAGGCTAATAGCCTCATGAGGGTAGGAAAGTGATGATGTACTGTATATAGCCCTATACTTCAAATATAGTCTATGGTGCCAGGCCAGCTAGTTTGATGATTCACTTTCATTTCTTGGTATCAAATCAAATCAAACTTTATTTGCTACGTGCCAAATACAACAGGTGTAGACTTTACCGTGAAATACTTACTTACAAGCCCTTAACCAACAGTGCAGTTCAAGAAGAAGAAAATATTTACCAAGTAGACTGAAATAAAAAGTAATAATAAAAAGTAACACAATAACATTAATGAGGCTGTATACAGGGGGCACCGGTACCGAGTCAGTGTGCAGGAGTACAGGCTAGTTGAGGTAATCTGTACATGTAGGTGGGGGCGAAGTGACTATGCATAGGTAACAAACAAACAGTGAGTAGCAGCAGTGTAAAAAAGGAGGGGGGGACTGGTTAATGTAAATTGTCTGGTGGTGATTTTTATGAATTGTTCAGCAGTCTAATGGCTTGGGGGTAGAAGCTGTTGAGGAGCATTTTGGTCCTAGACTTCCTGCTCCGGTACCACTTGCCGTGCGGTAGCAGAGATAACAGTCTATAACTTGGGTGACTGGAGTCTCTGACAATTCTATGGGCTTTCCTCTGACACCGCCTATTATATAGGTCCTGGATGGCAGGAAGCTTGGCCCCAGTGAAGCACTGGGCCGTTCGCACTTCCCTCTGTAGCGCCTTACGGTCAGATGCCGAACAGTTGCCATACCAGACGGGGATGCAACCGGTCAGGATGCTCTCGCTGGTGCAGCTGTAGAACCTTTTGAGGATCTTGATACCCATGCCAAATCTTTTCAGTCTCCTGAGGGGAAAAAGGTTTTGTCGTGCTCTCTTCACGACTGTCTTGGTATGTTTGGACCATGATAGTTTGTTGGTGATGTGGACACCAAGGAACTTGAAACTCACGACCCGCTCCACTACAGCCCCGTTGATGTTAATGGGGGCCTGTTCGGCCCACCTTTTCCTGTAGTCCACGATCAGCTCCTTTGTCTTGCTCACATTGAGGGAGAGGTTGTCGTCCTGGCACCACACTGACCTCCTCCCTATAGGCTGTCTCATCATTGTCAGTGATCAGGCCTACCGCTGTTGTGTTGTCAGCAAACTTAATGATGGTGTTGGAGTCGTGTTTGGTGGTGTTGCAGTCGTGGGTGAACAGGGAATACAGGAGGGGACTAAGTACACACCCCTGAGGGGCCCCAGTGTTAAGGATAGTGTGCTCTTACCACCTGGGGGCTGCCCATCAGGAAGTCCAGGATCCAGTTAAAGAGGGAGGTGTTTAGTCCCAGTGTCCTTAGCTTAGTGATGAGCTTCGTGGGCACTATGGTGTTGAACGTTGAGCTGTAGTCAATGAACCGCATTCTCACATAGGTCTTCCTTTTGTCCATGTGGGAAAGGGCAGTGTGGAGTGCGAATGAGATTGCGTCACCTGTGGATCTGTTGGGGCGGTATGTGAATTGGAGTGGGCCTAGGGTGTTCGGGAGGATGCTGTTGATGTGAACCAATGACCAGCCTCAAAGCACTTCATGGCTACCGACCTGAGTGCTACGGGGCGGTAATCATTTAGGCAGGTCACCTTCGCTTCCTTGGGCACAGGGACTATGGTGGTCTGCTTGAAACATGTTGGTATTACAGACCCGGCCAGGGAGAGGTTGAAAATGTCATAGTGGGATTTTTTATTAGCGTCCGGATTAGTCTCCCGCTCCTTGAAAGCGGCATCTCTAGCCTTTAGTTCGATGCGGATGTTGCCTGTAATCCATGGCTTCTGGTTGGGATATGTACGTACAGTCACTGTGGGGGCGACGTCATCGATGCACTTATTGGTGAAGCCGATGACTGAGGTGGTCTATACCTCAAAGCCATTGGATGAATCCCGGAACATATTCCAGTCTGTGCTAGTAAAACAGTCCTGTACTGTAGCATCTGTGTCATCTGGCCACTTCCTGGTTCCCAGGCAAAATGCACATAGGCAGGTGTAACCTACAGTTTACACATCCAAGTGGGATCTTAAGCAATTGTTTATTGCAGGATCTAACATATCATACGAAATGGATGACATAGTACACAATTCCAGTGTTAATTTGCTAAATTGTAATTACTCCACTACTATGGCCTATTTATTGCCTTACCTCCTTACTCCATTTGCACACATTGTATATAGATTGTTCTATTGTGTTATTGACTGTACTTTTGTTTATCCCATGTGTAACTCTGTGTTGTTGTTTATTGTCGCACTGCTTTGCTTTATCTTGGCCAGGTCTCAGTTGTAAATGAGAACTTGTTCTCAACTGGCCTATCTGGTTAAATAAAGGTGAAATATATATATGTTTTTTTAAACGAATGAATCATGATCGGGAAGAACTATGGGTAACCTGCTGGCCCTTGTGTATGTATTAGTGACTGTGTGAGGTGATGCGAGAACTTCCCACCTATGTCATGAAGATGGCCCTCTGCGGCTCACTGAAGCCTGCCTGGAGGCTGCAAAACTTGGCTCATCCCGCAGGAGCATGGAGAAAGATCCAGCTTGCGTAGGAGGACGTGAGGGAGGAAGGGAGGGAGGAAGGGAGGGAGGAAGGGAGGGTGAAGAAAACATGGGAAATAGACAGACAGGCTGAACCAAAAGGGAGAACACAGGATTTTTCAAAACCGAATAATGCCTTCATTGTTTGAGGAAAAACCCAAAGGAAAACATTAGGTTACTCTTGTCGATTTATTTCTAGACCTTTAGGCGTTAAATGTTTGTTATCACAACTCAGGGATGGATCCCCATATGTATCAGCCCAACACACCTTAATTCCAATTCAACCTTGATAAAATGCTATTTGAATAACGACTATAATCAATAACATGGGATTCGTGGCCATCATGCATCACATAATTGTTATGATCAATTTCCCAAAGTGGAATTTCGTGTTATGTAATTGTGTCATGCTCTTACTTGTTCCATAATCCAATATATACAGACTATCTGTGATTGTATCCGCTAGGTGGCGACCATGGTCTAAAGTGTTTCATCTTGGACAGCGCTGCACATCACTGGAGACAACTTTCATATGGGGATCACAAGGCGGTCCAATGACGAGTAGGCGGTTTAACTCACGTTATGAGAAAAATGACAAATATCTGCCTACACATGACAACGACTAGTCCGAAGAAATAATTAAGATTTTTAGGATTCTTTGAGCAAAGCACTTTTGAGACACGTGCTATAGCCTAGACTTAATTAGGGATACCAATGTTGAAACGTTACTGGGAATTTCATCTTTATTATTAATAACAATGTAACGACATTATCTTGGAAGTTTATTGGTTGTCTTTAACAAGAAAAGGAGTGGTGTCCGCATGAAAGAAATGCACTAAATATTACAGTAACAACTGGCCCTTTACACAGTCCCATTTGGCCCAGTGTCCACTCATGGCTGAGGGGTAGGGGGACAGTTAATGATTATTTGGCCGTTTGCCCGTCCACTGCGTTCCTATTTGGAATGACTGCCGCGTCAGAGCGCTCAGACCCGCCTCCCGGCTGTTTTCGGAGCATCGCTCTATCCCTGCTTCAAACGCATATTCCACAGGGAGAGAGAGTGAGCAAGACCTGCGAGGAGCGGAACGAACGACGAGAAAAAAGGCGAACGACAAATGGCACTCATGGCTGGGATTTTGTTTACGGCAACCTTTGTGCTGCTTGGGATTTCTACGTTAGTTTCTTCGGCACGGATTTACCCTCCAAACGAAGGTAAGACCTGGAATAACAGCGGAGCCCCGTCTTGGACTTCTTCTCCGTTAGTTTATACTCCGTCCACTTCGTGTGTGAGACGGACCACGAGCCCGTTGTCCCGTAGCTATTCTGGACTCGTGCAAGAACCTTCAGCACTCAAATAAGGGGGAAACACAAGTATTTTGCTCAACAACATGTGCCATTATTCTCTGACATTGGATTTCCATATGCGTCAAACCCATCGAACGTTTTGTGTCGTAGGCTACTTGGTCCTTTTGGTACCCAAATTGTTGAAAGCGCTTGGCAGAAAGCCGGAGCGTATTGAAGTCTATATGGGGCTCTAGCAGGGTCCGAGTGGAGTGCTGGGAAGTCTTACTTCAGAGTTTCTGTTAATTAAGCAACAGTCACCTTCTTCAACAAAATTTAATTTTTTCTTGAGCCATATAGGCTACAAAGACTCGATTTTATGTAGCAATCATTATTGCTTTGGACGGCATCTGTGTCTGGTTTTGTGCAGGACGGTGGTGCAACCCCCCCCCCTTCCAAAATGAGCCATGTTATTTTAGTTCATAACCATGTATTGCAGTCGCAGTTCTGTACAATAATCCCCACTCAATTATCAAGTGGCTCTTGTGCATTTTCTATGTCAAATGCATTAACTTCAAAACAGTACTCAAATAATTACCTAAGCCAAGTAATTTCAGATAAATGTTAACATATTAAATTAAATCCACTTTCTAAAATTAAATTAAATTCAGTGAACATTTAAATATTGAGGCGGCAGGGTAGCCTAGTGGTTAGAGAGTTGGACTAGTAACTGGAAGGTTGCAAGTTCAAACCCCCGAGCTGACAAGGTACAAATCTGTCGTTCTGCCCCTGAACATGCAGTTAACCCACTGTTTCTAGGCCGTCATTGAAAATAAGAATTTGTTCTTAACAGACTTGCCGGGTTAAATAAAGGTAAAATAAAAAAGCGCTTACAATTGAGATTTTCGTCACTGCGCACTGAGAAGATTGCACGAATTATTTTTGATTTCTCACTGAGGCAAATTAATTTAGAAGTCCGTGCTCCTCTAATTGACTTCGAGTGATCATCATCGAACCTCGGGAGTTAAAACAGACAAACGGAGTCTCCAATATCTGGGCCTATTTCTTAACCAAACATCCACATTCACTCACTGGGTTACAATGACAATACCCATGGTTCTTTATACAAATATCAATTTATGTTTTTAATCACAAATCCACCTGAAAGAAAATATCAACATTACGCATTTGAGTAATCCAAACATATTACATATTTTATGGAGTTATATGCGTCGACATGGGCCTATAGATAGGTCCTTACACATCGATCATTAGCCTATTTCTGACTGGTTTTTCGTTGAGCAGATTGCGCAGAATTGTTTTCCTTGATCAAACTGCATAACTATCCAACTATGGTAATTTAACAACACCGTGGTTTTTCCAAACGGTATATTAGCACTGTAGACCAGACTACACATCATCCGTGTTATGAACGGTCTATAACTGCTCACTTCACTTTCTATGTTTTTCAGTGACGTTACTGGACTCCAGATCCGTAGCGGGGGAGTTGGGCTGGGTCGCCAACCCAACAGAAGGAGGGGTAAGTGCCCCTCGTTAGGACGCGAGTCCCCCGTTGATTCAAAATGGAGAGATGATGTCCTCTATAGCCTACAGCCCCCCTCCCTCCCCTCTCTCTACTTGCAGTAATGGTCAGATTCTAGTCCGATACTGTAGCGGGCGTCGGGTTTCCTGAATAGACCGCGGATTGAATCGGTCTTTGTGGAGAAACTTTATATCCTTTTCCCCCATTGAGGCGCGGGGGAGAGGAACTTGGCAGCACAGAAAGGGCCCTCTGGAATGGATGAATGAAGGGAAAGGGCAGCGGGTTTCAGTCCTCGCTGTATGATTGGATTGGGCCATAAAGCGATAGGGAATGTGATCGGACTAAATGCGTGATCCCGTGGTCTAATTGGGATATAAATAGTTGCGCTGATCGTGTACAGAGTGCGACTGTTTCGGGAATGGCCGTGAAGGGGCCCGGGGTGCGCGCGGCTGGGTCCTGTCTGGCACACTCCCCTGTCAGTTGTTCCCCGAGCAGAAGCAGCAGCAGCACTGGCGTCTGATTAATTGCATGAGACCATCTTATAGTTTTAGTCGTATTTATAGACTAAACCAACAAGGTGTCTCAAAGTAGAGCAACATATGCTATCCAAGAGCAATGACGTTCTTCTGTCTTTTCAGACATTTTCTGGCATATCCATTATATTTTAATGGTACTGTTTATCGTATGCTATAGACCCATAAAAGAAAGGTTGATCTTTTGTTGCAGCTCCGCCTCTCCAACTCTTGTTTTATTCACCATGGGGTTGAGTTGTTGTTCAATGAACTTGGTTCGTGTGTGCTGCTGTTAGTTGCTCTCTGTTCCCGCTTCAGCCGTTTCCTCCGTGGCGGAGTGATTGACAGGGTGCATTCACCCTCTCATTACAACCAGTTGCCCACATTCTCTCTCTCCTCCGCTATCGGGGAAAGGTGCGGCCTTATCTGCCACACCGGTTGATTTCCACGATAAAGGGCCAAGCAGAGAGAAGAGAGCAGTGGAATAGAGCAGCGGGGGTTACGGAGTCTCACCCATGTTTAGAGTTATCTCCCCTACTCAAAGGAATAGTGCTTTGAACGAGATTATTTATGATAACACGTTGAATCAAATAAAGCGCAGGATACACCCTTCCCCGTAGGAATAGCTCTGTTTGGGCTCCTTTCTCTGCATACTATATAGTCCTAACGAGATACAAACAGAAGGCTGGTTTATCTGCTTTTGTTTTTAAATGCAATAAATTAGAAAACCCTTTTTTAACCTCATTATGAAAAATGTAAAGGCCCAGCGAAGTGAAAAACGTGATTTACCTGTTTTATGTATATTTCCACACAATAAGGTCAGATAATAATGTGAAATTGTGAAAATTATGATGATGCCCTTTTAGTGCAAAGAACTGTTTGAAAAGACTGCCTGAAATTACAGCCTGTTTTGGTGGCATAGAGTTTTGGCCTGTCTGTTGACATCACCAGGTGGTAAATTAGCTAATAGACCAATAAGAAAGATATTTCCAAACCTCTCTGCCAATAAAAAGCTAGTTCTCAGTTTTCCCCTCCCCACTCAGACCACTCCCATACAGTCCTAGCAAAATTCTTTACTCTTTGCTGAGAAGCTATTTTGTTTCTTTTTTGACCATTATAATTGAAAACAATCACAGTAAGGTCCTTAATTGTTACCCAGAAATGATTCGATATTGAGATAGAAACTGCTGCATTGGATCTTTATGAGCATGCCATAATGCCCCCAATGCCTTTGAAAACACCATATACCCTAGGCTCTTTATCATAAGTAAAACAAACATTGCTCCTATAATAATAAACCAGCCAGTCATCAATAACGTAATCCATACACCCAATCCACATGTGTGCTGTCAAAACCCTCTCCCTCTCCAAAATAATTTGTATACCTACAGAAAGAACACAGACACACTTTTTATATTGGGTTTCTGTTCAAATCACTTGGGTTTCTATTCTAATCACTATACGCCATTACAGACTTAGGGCCTATCCATTAGCTCATACATAAGATTGTTTCAAAACCCCCTTTCCTTTCTCTTTGCTCTCTTTCTGTATTTCTCTCCATTTCGTGACCTTTACATTTATCATGAAGTTATGGGGATTTACATTGAGACATTACATTTGACATTATAGTAATAATGAATGGTGCATGTTCCCCAAGGATTTGGTTGGTTTCCTTTTATGTGGAGATAAAACTTACTAGTCGGGATTGAATACAGTACAGTAGGCCTATTTCTACTTATTTCTGCCTGTACCAGTAGTAGTTTCATTATAAAAGGCCTTACTATTTATATTAGGCCTTGTCATGCATTTATTATTCTTGAATTGACAAGCTTGGCCATTAAATAATTGGCCTACTGGGACACAGATATTGAGTCACCATTTTGCTATGGTCTTTCTCAATGCTCTTTCTCAGTGCAAGTCAATTGTTTTTATGTGGCCTACCATTTTCCAGAATTTTCTAATGTTGATATAATGTTTGTCAGATGTTTTCCTAACATTGTCTCTGTGTTTGTGTCCTCAGTGGGAGGAGGTGAGCATCATGGATGAGAAGAACATTCCCATCAGGACGTACCAGGTGTGTAACGTCATGGAACCCAACCAGAACAACTGGCTTAGAACGGACTGGATCCTCCGAGGTGGCGCCCAGCGTGTCTACATCGAGATCAAGTTCACCCTGCGCGACTGTAACAGCCTCCCTGGGGTCATGGGAACCTGCAAGGAGACCTTCAACCTCTACTACTACGAGTCCAACAACGACAAGGAGCGCTACATCCGAGAGAACCAGTTTGGCAAGATTGACACGGTGGCAGCCGACGAGAGCTTCACCCAGGTGGACATCGGAGATCGCATCATGAAGCTGAACACGGAGGTCAGGGACGTCGGAGCCTTGACCCGGAAGGGTTTCTACCTGGCCTTCCAGGACGTGGGAGCCTGCATCGCCCTGGTGTCTGTCAGGGTGTTCTATAAGAAGTGTCCCATGGCTGTGAGGAACCTGGCCCAGTTCCCTGACACCATCACCGGGGCCGACACCTCCTCACTGGTGGAAGTCCGAGGATCCTGCGTTCATAATTCTGAGGAGCGTGACGTTCCCAAAATGTACTGCGGGGCGGACGGAGAGTGGCTGGTGCCCATCGGGAACTGCCTGTGTAACCCGGGATTCGAGGAGAGGAACGCTAAATGCCAGGGTAAGTTAAGGAGAGAAATCTTCCGTCTGCCTCAGATATATATATTCCTTTAGTCGCTGGCAGCAGCTGTTCTGCAAGGTTATTTATACTTGTCTCTATCTTTCTCTCTTCATTCACCTTCTATCTCTATCTCCATACAGAAGCCTGCTTCTTTATCATATCTCCCTCCTCTCTCTCTGTAGGTCTCTTTGCCTCACTCCCTCCATGTATTCCGCTCTCTTTGTCCCTCACTCTCTCCCTCTTGCCCCCTCTCCTCTATTCACCAACCTCTCTCTCTGTTGCTTGTTGTCTCTCTCTCCTCCACCCCTCACTGCATCTATCCTACATGGTATCAGGCTGGGTAATAGAAGCAGTGATGATTGTAAATTCCGTAATTATTCAGGCCATTGGGATGTTTTAGTTAGGCCAGGAGAACAGGCCTTCTATTGGGATGTGTTAGTTCGACCAGGGGAACAGGCCTGCCTGTCTGCTGTGTGTCTCTGGTGGCTAAATTGCTCAGAAGAGATCAGTCTTAATAGATACCAGTAGATGCCAGTCTGTCTCTCTCCTCCTAGCCCCAACACCAGACCCAATCCCAGCCAGATGATTCCCAGTGTCTCTCCCCCTATTTCCTCCACATCCCACCACCAGCCCCAACCCCAGCCAGAGGATTCCCAGTCTGTCTCTCTCTATCTCCTCCACATTCCAACACCAGCCCCAATCCCAGCCAGATGATTCCCAGTCTCTCCCAGTCCCTCTCTCTCCTCGCCACCCCAACACCAGCCCAAATCCCAGCCAGATGATTCCCAGTCCCTCTCTCTATCTCCTCCCCAGTCCCTCTCTCTCCTCCCCAACCCAGCTCCAATCCCAACCAGATGTTTCCAGTTCTCTCTCTCTCCTCCCCACCCCACCACCAGCCCCAATCAGATGATTCTCAGTAGGGCCAGTGCTCATTCACCTCATTATATGCTGGTGGATGAGAGGTGGAAAGAAACACACACACACACACACACACACACACACACACACACACACACACACACACACACACACACACACACACACACACACACACACACACACACACACACACACACACACACACACAGAGGCATACACACACACAGAGGCATACACACACACAGAGGCACACACACACACACACACACACACACACACACACACACACACACACACACACACACACACACACACACACACACACACACACACACACACACACACGGCATTGAGGATGAGGGGGGAAAAATGCTACAAGTGTTTGTTTTACTCTTCCATCTCAATGATCCCTCTTGGTTCTGTTTAATGTTTGAGTGGCTATACGTAGTGGATGTCTTATATTAACTATCAGCATATGAATAAAAACACGGCAATGCAAGAAAACAAAATTCTACTCAAAAGCCAGCGGAGAATCTGTCGATACAATTACCAAGGATATATAGGCCTGCTGTGTGTTTCTCTCTTGGTGCGTGGCTACAATGGGGGACGGGCCACTCTACCTACCTTCATTTACGGGGGAGCCTTTAAGCTCTATCTCAGAGGACTAATTGCCTGACAAACAGGCCTGGTGATTTAGGGTACTAGGGCTGGCTCCTTCTGATGGGGGACGAGGAGGGCGCACTGAGGTACAAATGGTCACAGATGGTGTGTGTGTGGGAAAGGTTGCGGGTGAGGGGGTAGCATTTCGTGGCAAGAATGTTCTTTGGAATGGAGCCCGTCTCCCCTGTTGGTGGCTGTGGCTGTGTGGATAGCTGGGGCCAGTTTCTCACTCCCCTGGGTTGTCTTCAAAGAAGGAGAAGGCAGAGATGGAGGGATGAAGGAGAGCAGATTGAGGGTAGTTAAATACACTTGTTCAATTCAGTTAATCTCTTTGAATGATTATGTATCATTACTGGTTTGAGTCAGCAATATTTAGTTCCCCCTCATACCAATCTCACGGGCAACTATCACATCAGAGTTAGTTCAGACACACACTCACGTTCTGCCTGGGTCTCCATGGCTACCAGAGCGTCAGTCCAGGGTTCATCTCAGTGTTTTATGGGTTAAAGGGTGGAGCTCACTGTCAGCCTTCAAGTGCACCGATGAGCTGGTTAATATTCCACAGCATGACGAGGCAGAATAGTGGGGGGCTCAACTTCAATATAATCATGTGGTCCAAGACACTAAAGAGGGGCTGAGATGGGGGGTTGGGCCTCAAGTCCTCTGTCAGAAAGAGGGTGTGTGTGTGTGCAAAGGTTATGGGGGTACCTTGGCCTCTGGTTCCCAGCAGTGGTGAGTGAATGGGACTCCTCCATCATTGTTGGAGCAGTGAGGTTGGGGGGGTGTGTGGGTTAGGGGGTCAGGGGATTGTGAACGCTGGCTGAGGGTCAAAGGTCACCAAGTTGTTCATCCATCTTGCTGGTATGTGTGACAAGGTCGTGGGCCAGGATTGATTAAGATGTCAGTATCCTGACAGCTGGGTGCTCGGGGGCCGCCAGGATGTACACAGAGCACAGGGGCCAAGGGGTAAAGAGGCCAGGCAGGGCCCCCCGAGGATGACCGGGGGTTTGCTTTTGGGTACCTTTCTTTTCTCTCTCATTCCCTTGTTTCTATGAGCTTGGGTAGCAGGGTAGCGCTCTCTCCCGCTAGTCGTCTGTTGAGGGTGACTCCATTGTTGGGGGGGGGGGTCATGTGTTTGTATGTGTGAGTGTGTGTATCGATGTGTGTGTTTATGTGTGAGTTAGTCTGTGTATTGCGTTCATGTGGGTTAATGTGTGTGACTGTGTGTTTGTGTTAGAGGTTCGACAGATTATGATTTTTCAAAGCTGATACCGATACCGATTATTGGAGGCCCAAAAAAGCCAATACCGATTAATCGGACAATTTTCCCCCCAATTTATTTGTAATAATGACAATTACAACAATACTGAATGAACACTTATTTAACTTAATATAATACATCAATAAAATCAATTTAGCCTCAAGTAAATAATGAAACATGTTCAATTTGGTTTAAATAATGCAAAAACAAAGTGTTGGAGAAGAAAGTAAAAGTGCAATATGTGCCATGTAAGAAAGCTAACGTTTCAGTTCCTTGCTCAGAACATGAGAACATATGAAAGCTGGTGGTTCCTTTTAACATGAGTCTTCGATATTCCCAGGTAAGAAGTTGATAGGCTTGAAGTCATAAACAGCGCAATGCTTGACGCACAACAAAGAGCTGCTGGCAACACACACGAAAGTGCTGTTTGAATTAATGTTTACGCGCCTGCTTCTGCCTACCACCGCTCAGTCAAATACTTAGATACTTGTATGCTTGTATGATCAGTCAGATTATATGCAACACAGGACATGCTAGATAATATCTAGTAATATCATCAACCATGTGTAGTTAACTAGTGATTATGATTGATTGTTTTTTACAAGATAAGTTTAATGCTAGCTAGCAACTTACCTTGGCTTACTGCATTCGCATAACAGGTAGTCAGTCTCCTTGTGGAGTGCAACGAGAGAGGCAGGTCGTTATTGCGTTGGACTAGTGAACTGTAAGGTTGCAAGAATGGATCCCCGAGCTGACAAGGTGAAAATCTGTCATTCTGCCCCTGAACGAGGCAGTTAACCCACTGTTCCTAGGCGGTCATTTGACTTGCCTAGTTAAATAAAGGTATACTTTTTTTTTTAAATCAGCAAATCAGCGCCCCAAAATACCGATTTCTGATTGTTATGAAAACGTGAAATCGGCCCTAATTAATCGGCCACAATCGGTTTGTGTTTACAGGTTTGTATGTGTATTGTGTTCATGTGTGTGCGTTTCTGTGTGTATGTGTTGGAGGCAGGCGACTTGGGAAGTGTGAGAGTCGTGTGGAGCGAGGAGCAGGATGGGTGAGAAAGGGTAGTAGTGGTCGGTGCCGTTTAAGATGGAAGATACTCATTGAAAAAAAATGTATATATATGGGCATGTCCTTATTTCTATTACAGCATATTGGATGACTGTCATTTCTATTCCATTCAGACAGTTCAATGTAACATTGATACGTTTAGGCTACTACATGATACTCTAATTTTCCCTGTACCCGTCATGAGTTTCTATTGGACAAATTCAGGTATGTTTATCCCCCTTTCATTCCATTTTCTTCCGTTTAAGAAACGTTTTTCAACAGAATCGACAGAATGAATACAACCCTGATCACACGCAAACGGTTCACTTTCCAAGCCTCATATAATTGTTGTATCCTTCTGCCATCTACGCGCTCTCCTCCTCTCACCTTATCCCTTCGCTTGTGGACTCCGGTGCACAACACAACAGCCGTCTGTGACCAGGCAAAAAAACCTTTCCAACTCATACCTTCATATCATAACTGCTACACACAGCCTACATCGTTGTCACCATATTAGCTAACGTAATGTCATAGTCAACATAGCTACTAGAACTAACACATTAGTAAATCCCCTACAATAATGCAGTACATTGTACACACTGTAAGCAGTTTAGCAGTTACACCAGCGGGCCACGGGGCCATTAAATTATTCAAACCAAAAGCTTACCTTGATTTGGAAGAGTTCCAGTGTTGGATAGTTATAGCGTGCTAGCTAACATAGCATCCCTCTGTTTGAGCCGGGTGTTTGAGTAGGCTAAACTAGCTAGCTGCATTTGCTACCTAAGTAAGAAGAAATTAAGAAGTTTGTTTGTGGAAGGCAGTGAGCACCATGAGCCTCCTAAGTTTTGTATTGAAGTTCATATACCCAGAGGAGGACAGAATCTAGATGTCCTCCAGCTACACCCTGGTGCCTCCCTACAGAGTCCTGTTGAGGCTACTGTAGACCTTAATTGCAAAACAGTGTGCTTTAATCAAATCAAACTTTATTTGTCACATGCGCCGAATACAACAACTGTAGACCTTACCGTGAAATGCCTACGTACAAGCCCTTAACCAACAGTGCAGTTCAAGAAGAGTTTAGAAAATATTTACCAAATAAACTAAAGTAAATGTCAATGTAGTAGTCCGGGGGCCATTTGATTAATTGTTCAGCAGTCTAATGGCTTGGGGGTAGAAGCTGTTAAGAAGCCTTTTGGTCTCAGACTAAGCATTCCGGTAACGCTTGCCGTAGCAGAAAAAACTATCTATGACTTGGATGACTGGAGTCTCTGACAATTTTATAGGCTTACCTCTGACACCGCCTATTATATAGGTCCTGGATTGCAGGAAGCTTGGCCCCAGTGATGTACTGGGCCGTACTCACTACCCTCTGTAGCGCCTTACGGTCAGATGCCGAGCAGTTGCCATACCAGGCCGTGGTGCAACCAGTCAGGATGTTCTCGATGGTGCAGCTGTAGAACGTTTTGAGGATCTGGGGACCCATGCCAAATCTTTTCAGTCTCCTGAGGGGGAAAATGTCTTGGTGTGTTTGGACCATGATAAATCGTTGGTGATGTGGACACCAAGGAACTTGAAACTCTCGATCCGCTCCACTACAGCCCCGTTGATGTTAATGGGGGCCTGTTCGGCCCGCCTTTTCCTGTATTCCACGATCAGCTCCTTTGTCTTGCTCACATTGAGGGAGAGGTTGTTGTCCTGGCACCACACTGTCAATTATCTGATCTTCTCCCTATAGGCTGTCTCATCGTTATCGGTAATCAGGCCTACCACTGTTGTGTCGTCAGCAAACTTAATTGTGTTGGAGTCGTGTTTGGCCACACAGTCATGGGTGAACATGGAGTAAGGGAGGGGACTAAGTACACACCCATGAGGGGCCCCAGTGTTGGCGATCAGTGTGGCAGACAATTTGTTGCCTACCTTTACCACCTGGTGGCGGCCCGTCAGGAAGTCCAGAATTCAGTTGCAGAGGGAGGTGTTTAGTCCCAAGGTCCTTAGCTTAGTGATGAGCTTCGTGGGCACTATGGTGTTGAATACTGAGCTGTAGTCAATGAACAGCATTCTCGCATGTGTTCCTTTTGTCCATGTGGGAAAGGGCAGTGTGGAGTGTGATTGATATTGCATCATCTGTGGATCTGTTGGGGCGGTATGCGAATTGGAGTGGGTCTAAGGTATCCGGGAGGATGCTGTTGATGTCAGCCATGACCAGCCTTTCAAAGCACTTCATGGCTACTGAAGTGAGTGCTACGGGGCGGTAATCATTTAGGCAGGTCACCTTCGCTTCCTTGGGCACAGGGACTATGGTGGTATTCTTGAAACATGTAGGTATTACAGACTCAGTCAGGGAGAGGTTGAAAATGTCTGTGAAGACACTTGCCAGTTGGTCCGCACATGCTTTGAGTTCAAGTCCTGGTAATCCGTCTGGCCCAGTGGCTTTGTGAATGTTGACCTGTTTAAAGGTCTTGCTCACACATCACACAGTCATCCAGAACAGCTGATGCTCTAGTGCATGCTTCAGTGTTTCTTGCCTCGAAGCGAGCATAAAAGGCATTTAGCTCGTCTGGTTGTCTCGCATCACTGGGGAGCTCGCGCCTAGGTTTCTCTTTGTAGTCCATAATAGTTTTCAAGCCCTGCCACATCCGACGAGCGTCAGAGCCGGTGTAGTAGGATTCAATCTTAATTGTGTATTGACGCTTTGCTTGTTGGATGGTTTGTCTGAGGGCATAACGGGATTTCTCATAGGCGTCCGGATTAGCGTCCTGCTCCTTGAAAGCGGCAGCTCTAGCCTTTAGATCGATGCGGATGTTGAATGTCATCCATGGCATCTGGTTGGTGAAATGTACATACGGTCACTTTGGGACGACATCATCGATGCACTTATTGATGAAGCCGATGACTGAGGTGGTATACACCTCAATGCCATTGGATGAATCCCGGAACATATTCCAGCCTGTTCATTGCAAAACAGTCCTGTAGTGTAGCATCCGCGTCATCTGACCACTTCTGTATTGAGCGAGTCACTGGTACTTCCTGCTTTAGTTTTTGCTTGCAAGCAGGAATCAGGAGGATATAATTATGGTCGGATTTGCCAAATGGAGGATGGGGGAGAGCTTTGTATGTATCTCTGTGTGTGGAGTAAAGGTGATCTAAAGGTTTTTTCCCTCTGGTTGCACATGTGCACGCTGGTAAAAATGTGGTAAAACTGATTTAAATTTGCTTCCATTAAAGTCCCCAGCTACTAGGCGCACTGCTTCTGGGTGAGCATTTTCTTGTTTGCTTATGGCCTTATAGAGGTGGTTGTAGTGGCAGCATCAGTCTGTGGTGGTAAATAGACAGCTATGAATAATATAGATGAAAACTCTCTTGGTAGATAGTGTGGTCTACAACTTATCATAAGATACTTTACCTCAGGTGAGCAATACCTCGAGACTTCTTTAATATTAGACATCACGCACCAGCTGTTATTGACAAAAAGGCACACACCCCCACCCTTCGTTTTACCAGACGTAGCTTCTCTGTTCTGCCGGTGCATTGAAAATACCTCCAGCTCTATATCGCGTCATCGTTCAGCCACGATTCAGTGAAACATAGGATATTACAGTTCTTAATGTCCCATTAGTAGGATAATCATATTTGTAGGTCATCCATTTTATTTTCCAATGATTGCATGTTAGCAAGTAGAATTGATGCAACGGGAGTTTAGTCCCTCGTGACTTGCCTACGGTGCAGGCAGCCTGATCTGCATCCTTTTTTCCTCCATCTTTTCTTCACGCAAATGACATGGATCTGGACCTGTTCCCGGGAGAGCAGTATCTCTTTCTCGTCGGACTCGTTAAAGGAAAAAGCTTCTTGCAGTCCGTAGTGAGTAATCCCAGTTCTGATGTTCAGAAGTTATTTTCGGTCATAAGAGATGGTAGCAGCAACATCATGTACAAAATACGTTAAAAAATAAGTTACGAACATAAA